>NC_068937.1:113025067-113325067 GCF_016801865.2 Culex pipiens pallens
TGGATTTCTTTCAAAAACTAGATTTAAACATTTATAATAGCCAGTAGCAATTTATTCACTAAATGTTGTGATTCTTTGGTAGATTCTCTGTCTCAATTCGCGGCAAAAAATTGTTTAATTCGTTATATTTACACCGTTTTGTTGTAGTTGTTTTTTCTTCCTTTAGCTTGGACAGTTACTTACTATCGGGTTTTGGCTCAGTTTGTCTGATTATTTCTCACATCTGTGTCACAATGTTGGTGGTTTGCTACATTAAATTTCACATTTATAATAATTCTCCCTTTTTGAATTTACATCCCTTTTGCTTGTTTTGTCACGCTTTCTGTTTTTTGTTGCAAAAATTTTCAATTTTGTAATTTTTGTTTAATTTTTGCATTGCTAATTTTGCTTTTATCGAACTGAAAACAACGAAATAGCATTTCCTAAACTTTTGTTTGTTCAACTTTTCTCTCACTTTCAACCGAGCTCAACCATTCTGCGGCCAACGGAAAATCCCGCTTCCGCGAACAATAAATAGCGATGATTCACTTAATTACTAGGCATTCATCGTGTATGTGTATGTGTTCTTTTACGCTATCAAAAAAGTGTTTTCACCATTGTGTGTCCGTGTGAGTAACAGGCTTGTAACTCAACATTATTATACAACACAGTTTTCCTATGCTTGTACTCTCTTTCGTACATTTTCCTCATTCATTCACTGGAGAGTGTTTGTTCGGTAATATCTTTTTGTTTTTTTTTTGTTTTTGTTGACAGCTTTTCCTGATCCATATCCGGCGGTGCCAAGGGGTACATTTTGGGTGACTCGTTTCTGTGGTGCCACGATGGCCCCATTTGCACTTAAATTACCCGGCCTTTTTGCGTAATCAATTTTATCGGCTTTCCACGTGGACTGTATTGTTCGGTTTGTGAAAACGGGGGATAAGTGAAAAATATTGACGGCAATGTTTGCTTCTTGGGTGATCAGTTAAATTACATTGTCAAATTAATTGAAACTTCACTAAGACTGACTTGACTCCCATGGACAAAACAACAACTAAAAAACTGTTTTGATGGAGAAACATAGTATTAATTGAACATGCGTCTTATTTTTTGAAATATACACAACATTTTACAACCAGTTTTCCTCTCAACTCGCAGACAAACTTTTACTTCGTTCACTCGGTTACTCAAACACGCTTCTGCATAACGGAACCACTTATAGCGTAAACATTCATAACAAATCTACATCAAGTTTTGTCTCACTTTCACGAGCGCCTTAAATATACACTTAGTATATCGTCATCATCTTCCCCGCGCAGTACGTCTACAACCTTGCACTTTTGTGGCTTGTTTCCGGATTTCATTTTGTGGTTTCGTTCGATTGATTTAAACTCGGGTTTTTTCTTCTTCTTCATGCATTTCCGTCCCCTTAATATCATCAGTAGTAGCGATATATTTGTAGAAGGACAGTCTTTCGAAACTTCAACAAAAAATGAACGTGCCCTTAGTGAAATAAAAACAAAATTTATCGTCTATCTGCGGTTTCCAACTCGATTCACTCTGTGTGAGTGTGGCTCAGTTTCAGATTCTGTGTGGTGCATTTTTTTGGTTGTTTTTCCCTCCCATCAGGAGAGTGGTTCTCTGGGAAATTTGTTTAAAAAAAAAAAACAAATTCAGCTCAAAATAAGATTTGATTCGAGATTTATACTTATAATTTTATTTTACAATTTCAAAAGGGATGAAACTATATCAAAGTCCGGGTAAAAAGTAAGCATGTTTTGATTTAATAAGTCAAAAATTGCCCAAAATTATTTCGAGCGGTATAGGCCTGAAGTCCATATTTCAGCTTTTTGCTTAAAAATTGGCCTTGAGACTCTTTTGACTTTTCATCTTGGACAACGGTATTTTTTTGTTGATTTTTTTTGGTGATACTTTGTGTGTACTTTTTCTATGATCAAAAACATTTTGCATCAACACTTTGTCCATAAAAGTACCCCTAAAATTTTGGCAGCTGCCCGTACAAAAAGGCTATTCAAAAATCTTTATTTTGAGAACGGTTTGTTTTATCGATTGGGTGTCTTCGGCAAAGTTGTAGGTTTTGGGACTTCTAAAAAAAAGTGAAGTAAAACCAATTCAATCATTTTTTTAAATATGACTTTTAACACAAAAAAAGAAATTATATGTTCAACACATTTTATTCAAATTCCCATTTTGGGAAAAAATGAAAAATGGGATTGGCTAAAGATGATCAAATCTCTACGAAATCGGAAATCGGGCCAAACATTCAATATAACGCCCTTTAAAAATGTTGGTTTTAGTTTAAAAATTTTGAAAATATTTTTTTCGAAAAGATCGGAAAATTTTACGAATGATTCATATTTTAACATTGGAATTTTCTCAGCTTTTCAAAAATATTTTTTTTTAAAGTGGTCAAACATGTGCACTAATTAAAAAAAAAATGAAAAACTGAAAACGGTGCACTTTATCAAAATTTTACTAAAGTACTTTTTGATTGCAAATTTGATTTTACATCGAAAAAAAATGTTGAAAAAATTTTGCACCCAATACTTCGATTTTTAAAAAAAATCAGTATTGATTCAAAAATTAATAACTCGGTCAAAGATTTTTTGCCCATTCTGGAAATTTCTGAAAAGTTGGCATTTTATGTCCTCTAAAACATATCAAAAAATAAAACTAGTGTTTTTTTTTGCAAATCAAGTTTCAGTGTCAAAAAGTTAAATAAAAAATCACCAATATTTTTTACCGTGTATAATTTTTTTCCAGTGTAGTCCGTATCCATACCTACAACTTTGCCAAAGACACCAATTTGATCAAAAAATTCCTTCAAAACATACAGATTTTTGAATTTTCATACATTGTTTTTGTATGGACAGCTGCCAAATTTGTATGGAGAATTATATGGACAAACTAATGATGCAAAATGGCTCCCAGTCAAATCAATCCGAATTCTGAAACGGAATCTAATTAGAATCGTATACGAATTCCGTTTCAAACGCAACAACCGGTTCGAACACGGAACCGGTTGTTGCGTTTGAAACGGAATTTGTATACGATTCTAATTAGATTCCGTTTCAGAATTCGGATTGAGTTAACTGGGCTTTTTTGGGCATACCGAAGGCACCAAAAAAGTTTCAGTCGGATTAAAAAATATAAAAAAAAATCGAATGACCGAAATCTGAGAAAACCAATCTTGTGTTTTTTTTGTTGTCAAAAGGATCAGAAAAATCCCTTTACATTTGCTGAAAAAACATTGCAGAAGTTTTTGGTTCAAATATCTCTGACGAAATACCTAATATTTTGCTAAATCATCAATAGAAAAAAAATCACCAAAAACTTCCAAATTTTTTTTCAACTTTACCAACATTATTGAGAAAAACTGAAGACATGTGAAACAATGACACTGACCTACACAAATTGTCAAAAATGACTGCGCAGTAGGGTGACAAGAAAAATTTAAAATTATGCAAAATCTCAAGAGATACCCTCTGGCTCGATTTTTTAGGCAACTCGGATCGTTTTGCATCATTCAACAGAGTTGTAGAGAATTGAATTTCCTACAAAAATCTCACACTTGAACCATTTTGGGCGAGACCTGGCAGAAAAATACTTCGTAAAATAATAAACTATATATAAACTACATCGATAAAAAGCGTCCTTTTAACCTTAACCGATTTGGCTCAAAGTTAGCATAGTTACTTATTATTGCCAAAAGAATCGAGCCAGAGGTAGAGATCCTTAATAGGGAGACTGGTCGAAGTGAATTTGACGTACCCAAACAGACACGAGTATGACGTATCCAAACGAGCATTTGCCCTTAACGCCCAGCAAAACTTATCAGTGTTGCCAAGCTCAAAACATACGTTGCCAGATCGATTTAGCCAGCTATTTAGGGTCTCTAGTCAGAGGGTATCCCCATATCAGACATGCATCGGCCCTAAGAGCTCTTCTTAACTGCACTGAGCTTGTTCTAGTTGACATTTACGTTTAAAGCAGTGTTATGCTTGCTGCCAGTTAAAAACGTATTGTGTTTAGCATGCACCACATTGGTTCATTGGAAAAACCGACTTCAGGTATATTTTCATGTGACTGTTCTCGTAAGCTCTCAACAAGAACTTTTTAAAAGCTCTTTGAGTGCACTTAACCCTATATCTCACTTGGTTTATAATATAACCTCCCAGGGACTTCGGGAGCTTAAAAGATTAGCTTAATTAGTTTACTCTTATTACTGGCACAACATGCTGGAAATCATCTACGCGAAATGCCAAACAAATTCAAAATGTACGTGTTTCTGGCAGAAAGGCTTCTTGCGATGAGCCTGCGCAAAAATTTTGTTGGTCAGCCGTGCGGGAAACCGGCAATGGGGCAATTCATGCGCACCAACCCGAGCATGGGTAAATAACAAGGGAAATGCGTAATAATACCTTTCTCTGGTATCAAATTCTTCTGAAACTATGGGAAATTTTGACCAATTTTGACAAAATAATTAATTTTGCGCTAAAATGATGTCTCAAAGCGAATGCTTTCATTGAAAACCGGAAATTTCAAACTTGATTTTAAACATTTTTGATAGACCCCCTAAAGAAATGACTTGAAATTGTGGAAAATTTTCTAAGTCAGGATGGCACATTTTGGTATTATTTTGGTATTAAAGTATTTTATCAAATTCCTCTGAAACTATGGAAAAATTTTGACCAATTTTGACAAAATAATTAATTTTGCGCTTAAATGATGTCTCAAAGCGAATGCTTTCATTGAAAACCGGAAATTTCAAACTTGATTTTAAACATTTTTGATATACCCCCTAAAGAAATGACTTGAAATTGTGGAAAATTTTCTAAGTCAGGATGGCACATTTTGGTATTATTTTGGTATTAAAGTGTTATATCAAATTCCTCTGAAACTTTGGAAAAATTTTGACCAATTTTGACAAAATAATTAATTTTGCGCTTAAATGATGTCTCAAAGCGAAAGCTTTCATTGAAAACCGGAAATTTCAAACTTGATTTCAAACATTTTTGATAGACCCCCTAAAGAAATGACTTGAAATTGTGGAAATAAATCTAAGTCAGGATGCCACATTTTGGTATTGAAAGGTTTCATCAAATTCCTTAGAAACTATGGGAATTTTTTTTATAAATTTTAATGAGATAATTAATTTTGCGCTAAAATGACTTGAAGCCCAAAAATTTTAAAGCTGATTTTCTTTTTTTTTTTATATACCCACTAAGATTTTTTTTTTAAACGTTGAAATTTCTCTAAGTTGGGATAACCAAATACTTTGAAAAACGAGTTAATCGACAGATTATAGAATTTTGGTGAATTTCAATCCAGTTTCATTTTAATAACACTTATTTTTCAATCTTGTTATTTTTTAGAATCTTCAAGAACTTCAAGCACAGGCCGTTCATCAATGACAAATGCATTCAATGTGGTGAAGAATATCACTAAGAACAACATGGAATCATCAGGTGAGTAGATTTGGCTGTTGCATATGGATCATTTCCGTTTTTTCACTAACTGCAACTGTTGCACTAAAAATGGTATGAAAATACCAAATTTAGGTATTTCTTGTGCAAATACCAGCGACCCGAAATGTGCTCTTGGTTGCCCAGTAATAGATGGTAAAATACCATGAAATCATACCAAAATCATGTATGTGGAAGACCACAGGAATACCAAAATCTGATTTTCCAAGGGCGCGGGAATACCTAAAAATAAAACCATGGCAATACCAAGTTTTGGTATTCAAGCAATGATCAAAAATCCAGAAGACCTCAACTTGGTATTGAAATGGTTTTATTTTGAGGTATTATTTTACCCTTGGAATAACATGGTTTGGTATTGTTGTGCCCTTCCACATACTAGAATTTGGTATGATTTCATGGTATTTTACCATCTATTACTGGGCAACCAAGGGCACATTTTGGTCCCTGTAATACCAAAATTCGGTACTCCCGTGCTATTTACCCCTGCTCGGGAAACTGTCAACATTCCAAAACGTCACTAAGAATGTCTAAAACTGAAATATAGGTGGCCCTTTTTGAATGTTTCAATAACCATTTTGTATAGACAGCTGCCACAATTGTATGGAACCAATAATGCAAAATGTCTTCTTTGGTCATAGAAAAAGTACACACAAGGTTTCGTCCAAATAAAGACAAAGTTACATTTCCAATAAATTTGCTTATTCTTGGGAGAATTACTATCAAAGATTTTTTTTTCAAAATGGCATCATTCACGGTTTATTTCAACATAAGAGGAGAGTAGGCCAGATTGTTTCGATACATTTGGATTTGGATGATTGAAAACTTAGAGGGCCTTTATCTTCAAAATCTGGCCCACCCACTTCTGATGATAAAATAAATCGTAGAAATGGCAAGTGTAATGTACTCAAAAAGTAACATTTCTGAAAAATATTTTTTTCTGAGCGTTAAATATCAATATCAATTAAAAAACAAATGGGAAAAAACATTTGAAAAGATTGAAAAGATTCGCACATTCCCAGAGAATCGCTGCTACTGATTCGCTTGCCATTTAAGGATGACCCCCTCGCCTCCCAGGGAGGGTAAACTTGTGGACACTGTGGTGGCGTGTGGTGGGGAAGGGCCAAAACAACTGGACACATCATTACAACCGACGAGCGAAGGACTGCCATTGGGAGGGAGCTCTCTTTACGAGGACGAGGACACTACGGTTTTTGTCGGGGTGCTGCTGCCGGCAGGGAACTATCTCGTGGCGTCCACGTGCTGCCGGTGCAGGGGATGAAGTTGGTGGAGGTGGTGGTGGTGGCTCAGCAGCACTGCGGTCATCCCCATCAGCAGCAGGCTGGCCCACGGGGGCAGCTTCGGACCGGGAGATCCGTTTGGTGACGTCACTGAGAAAGGCAAGAATTGAGAGATAATAAAAAAACAACATCCGAATGAAATACAACGAAAATACAAGAAATGAGTGTATCATTCTTCTGTCATGTAGGTACGTTGATATATCTGTGATTCGGTTACGTTTTAGTAGAGGGAAAAGTGGGATATCTTGCTCTTCGGTGTGCTCTTCGTTCTATTAAAGAGTTGCTCTTTCTTGTTTTCATTTTTCCTGCTCTCGTCTTTTTCACATTTTTACCACTGTTTTTTGGAACCTTATATTTTTTTTAGTGAATCGATAACATTACTGTTTAGTTTTTCAACTGCAGCACAAATTTTTTTTTCAAATGCAAGGGCAGTTGTTTTTACTGATTCAAAACAATTACATTCACACAAAATATTTGAGAGTTTCAAATTAAGTAATTTTTATCATGTTTATATTGAGATTTAAGATTTTTTAAACTTAAAATATGACATTTATTTATTTTTGTTCCGTTATTTTTTTTTCATATCACCTTGCTCATTTTCTATTTTTCAAATATTTTTTTAGCTTGAAACTGAATTAAAAAAGAAAATTCAATAAATCTAATCTAATGTTTCAAACCGACTCTGCGCCGAAATACCTACCAGCGACAGTATACCTTACAAAGGCTTATGGTAAGAGAAAATCCTTTCCTAACAAACGCTAAAAGACGCTTCCCTTGCATCTTCATTCTCTGAAAAGATCCTCCAGAGTCACACAAATAGAAGAATTACAAGAGCAAATACAGGAAAATCTTTTCTCGTTTATTTCGAGCAAATACGAGAGCCCTGCGACTTTTTCTTCATTTCAACTTTTTTTTTTGTCTTTTAATACTACTTTTTGTCCTTTTTGTGTTCAATGGTTGCAATGGACACACACACACAGTTGACGGTGATAGTTTGCACCTCCTCAAGGCGCTTAATTTTTTGATAATTATCAAGTGTTTTACGAACCCGTGATCAATTCGGAGTGATTCAAATCATTAATTAGTGATACTGTCACAAATTTCGGCTAGTGAATAGTGAATTACTGGTGGGATAGTTGGGTTTGGCTCGGGGGGATTTTTGGCTTACCGGCCGATTATCTTCTGACAATCCATTTTGTGGTTAAAGTGCGTAAGTTGTATCTGTACCAGCGGTATTCTGATCAGCTGTGGTGTTCTGTCGTTCTGGCTGCATCAATACAACTGCTGTGGTTGTTCAGACTGTGGTTGCTTGGTGTACGTGAATCAAGAAAAGTGGTTTAGTAGGAAAAAAATTCTGCAGTTGTGTCCCCGGCCTAAAATATCGGCGCTCGTGCAAGCTCTGGGTGCGTGAGTCCCGCGGTTTGACTCTAGAGTGGTCGAGGTTTTTATTGTGTGCTGGGTCACGACGGTTTGCTCAATAACGGCACTCGTTGTACTTGTACAGGAAGACCCGCGCGTATCTTCGGAGTGTCTGTGGTTGCATCCAGAGGCAGGCTTCGTGGTTTTTTTTCCGAACAACCTCTGAGTACTGTTACGAAGCGTCTCGCAACCGGTCGCTCTGAGTGACTTACTTCGGTTGTACATGCAAACAGACGATAACACGAAGTGATGATAAAGGTATGTGTGTATACTCTACTCTTTTGACCCGCAATTTGGACTCGTGCAAAATCAGCTGTTTCATCAAGAATTTGTTATAAGTTGACCGACAGTTTTGTGTTTGGTTTTTTTCCCCACTTTGGGGTTTTTTCCTTGTAGATGTGCGGTTAAATTATCTATTTTTCTTAAATAACTTTTCATATTTGTAGTTCGTTGTTATTTTTTGTCAATTTTGTGTGTTAAATTATTACTTGCATTAAGATGGAATGGGAAGACGATAATGCTGATTTTACCTGCGGCCTCTGTAATAAATTAGAAACTGATCAACATAAGCTACTAATCTGCATGTACTGCTTTGCAGCAGTTCACCTTGAATGCAAAGGCATAAGAGGCATGGCTGTTAGTCGTATTAGGAAAAATCCTTACTTCTGCTCAACAAAATGTTCCGAAATATACAAAAAAATTATTGAAATGCAACAAAATGATAAATCTTTTTTTTCATCAATCAGTAATAAATTAAACGCTACAGTGGCAAGTGTTGTATCTGATCAAATGCAGGAAGTTAAAAGTGAGGTGAAAACAATTACTAGTGCGGTTGAAGCTTCACAAAATTTCCTATCAGAGAAGTTTGATAAAATTGCGTCTGATTTCACTGATCTAAAAACTGAAAATGAAAAATTAAAACTTGAATTAAAACATGTTAAACACTCACATTCCTCTCTTTCGGCAATTGTCAACAAACTTGAAATGAACTTTGACAAAGTGAACAGGCAATCGGTTTCGAGTAATGTTGTTATTCTTGGAATGCCTTCATTAGCCAGTGAAAATGTGTCTGATCTAGTTCTAAAAACTTTCAAGCAAATTGGTGCCAATTTAACCCCTGATTCAATTGCATCTGCGTCTCGGTTTTACACTCGAGGGAGCAATAAAGATAATAAAAATAGAAACACTTTTATTCCTATCAGAGTTATTCTTAAAGACTCAGCTATGAAAGATTTTGTTTTAGATAAAAAGGCTGAATTTGGACAACTGGTTTCAACATCAATTGACAAATCTTTGGTTATAAATGGAAATGGGTCGAAAATTGCAATTCGTGAAGAACTTACAGCTTTTTCACAAAATCTCTTAAAAGAAATGCGTGAATCTCAAAATATGCTGAACATTAAATATGTCTGGCCTGGTCGCAATGGTGCGATCCTGGTTAAAAAAGATGATGATGCAAAAGTGGAAAAAATTTCAAATCGCGACGACCTTATTCGTATTATAGCTTTATACAAGAATAATGATAACGATGAAGAAATCAAATCCCCAAAGCGTAAAAAGGACAAAAAAAAGGCTTAATATTTTTATCAGTGAAGAATTTGATTTTGATTATTTTTCGCAATGTTTGAAAACGTAGAAAATTTCTTTCATGACAATTTTAGTGATTTTAATAGTAGCTATGTAAGTAACAATCATTCTTTAAAAATTTTTCAGTGGAACGTACGGGGAATTAATAACTTATCTAAATTTGATGAAATTCTACATATTATCGATAAAATGCACACCGAAATTGATATTTTTGTAATCGGCGAAACTTTGCTGAAGCGTGAAAATTGTAATCTTTATGAAATACCTAATTATAAAGCAGTTTTTTCCTGTAGGGAAGATTCAAGCGGTGGTCTAGCGGTGTATGTTAACAAAAATCTTAAAAACAAAGTAATACAAAATTTTCATGTAAATGGTTTTCATCACATTCATATCGAAATAAATCTTAAGGGTCATTATTATGATGTTCATGGCATTTATCGGCCTCCTAGTTATGATTTCAATGTTTTTAGTGACTATTTGGAAAATATTATGAACTCAACTAAACCTAACCATTTTTGCTTGATTACTGGTGATATTAACGTCCCAGTCAATCATGCCAATTTGAATACAGTCACGAAATACAAAATGTTACTAGAATCATTTAGTTTTATAACTACAAACACATACGCAACCAGACCAGCCAGTGCCAATATACTTGATCATGTGATTTCTAAACTGAATGACGTTAGCCGGATTAGAAATGATACAATTGATTTTCCGGGTATCAGCGACCACATACCAATTATTTCTACTTTCAAAACGAGAACAGCTAAGGAACCTGTGGTGCTATCTAAAAAAATTGTAAATCATTACCAACTTAATCGAGAGTTCACAATTTTTTTGAATAATATAGATATTGTCGTCAACGTTGAATCAACTTTACAATCCATTTCTACCACTTATAATTCATTACTTGAACGTTTTTCAAAAATTGTTTACAAAAAAGTTAATTTGAAGGGAACTGCTTGTCCGTGGATGACCTTAGATCTCTGGACATTAATAAGAATTAAAGAAAACTATTTGCAACGAGTTAAACGAAATCCTTTAGATCAGCATCTTTGCGAAATGCTTTCTTATGTCACTAAAAAGCTGGACTCATCGAAAGCTCAAACTAAAAAAAAATATTTTGAAAATTTATTAACAAATACGCCTCACTCAAAACTATGGAAAAATATTCGATCAATATTTGGTCACTCTACTAGTCGGGAAAAAATTACACTTATAAATAACGGCAATGAAATAACAAATAATGTGGAAGTTTGCAATGTTTTTAATAATTTCTTTTCTAGTATTGGACAAAATTTGGCAAATAATATTCCTGCGTCTAATGTCTGTCCACTTCGTAATGTTCAACGAGTAAGTGAGTCCGTATTTCTTCGGCCCTCCTCGATAAATGAAGTTATATTATTAATACAAAATTTGAAAAATAAGAAAAGTAGTGGACCTGACAAAATTCCAGCAGCTGTTCTTAAAATGAATGCTGTAGCCTTTGCAAAAATTTTATCTCAAATTTTTAATTTAATTGTTCAAACAGGTTCTTATCCAGACTGCCTGAAAATTGCAAAAGTTGTCCCAATTTACAAATCTGGTGATGTTTGGGATTGTAATAATTATCGCCCAATTTCTACGTTGTCAGTTTTTAATAAAATTTTAGAAAAAATGCTAGTGTCTAGACTGATTGATTTTTTTAACAAACATGATGTTTTTTATAAATTCCAGTATGGGTTTAGACAAGGGTCTAGCACTCAAACAGCTGTGATTGAACTAGTAGATGAGGTTGTGAAAGGAATTGATGAAGGGAAATTTGTTGGTGGTCTTTTTTTAGATTTGAAGAAGGCGTTTGATACGCTCAATCACAACATTTTACTTAACAAACTAGAATGTTATGGTATCAGAGGTGTTGCTAATGAAGTAATCAAAAGTTATTTGACAAATAGAAAACAATTTGTTCACATTGAAGGTGAGTGTAGCTCTCTATCTCCCATCAACGTTGGTGTACCACAAGGTAGTAACATTGGGCCATTATTATTCTTATTGTTTATTAATGATCTGGGTAGATTGAAACTTAATGGAAATGCAAGACTTTTTGCGGATGATACTGCGTTATTTTATCCTCACAATGACATTCACACAATAATATCACTCATGGAAAAAGATCTTCGAATTTTGAATGAATATTTTAATGCAAACTTATTGTCGCTTAATGCTTCCAAAACGAAATATATGATATTCAAATCTATTAGAAAAATTGTGCCCGATCACGATCAAGTTAGGCTTGGTTGTAACATAATTGAAAAAGTGTATTGTTTTAAATACTTGGGAATTCTATTTGATACTGTGTTGTCCTGGATTAACCACATTAACTTAATTGAAAAACGTGTTTCGTCGTACATTGGAATTTTGTGGAGGGTAAGGCTATTTGTTCCATCAAAAACGCTGTTAACATATTATTATGCCTACATCCACTCTCAAATAAATTACCTAATTTCTGTATGGGGACATACCGCTAGTTCTCATTTATTAAAGTTACAAACCTTACAAAACCGATGCCTAAAAATTATTTTCAAAAAACCAATACTTTATTCAACTCATGAACTTTACTCTGATAATTGTCATAACATATTACCACTAGCCTTTCTCTGTGAAAAACAGACATTACTTTTTGTCCATGATGTACTTAACAATCCTATGTTTCACCACACCATAGAATTTACAAATTCGAATCTGTCACGAAGAACCCGCCAATCGAATAACATTCTAAGCATTAGAGCAGTTACAACACGTGGCCAAAAACGAATCAAGTTTACAGGACCTACGCTATATAATTCACTTCCAAGCAATTTGCAATTAGTAAATAACCGCTCCACTTTTAATGCAAAAATCAAAGAATATTTTAAACAAAAACTCAACGAACTATTTAATTCATCAATTTAGTTTTAAGTAATCACTCGTCAATGTTAGCTTTTAAATAATAAATTTTAATTTCGTGGATCCCTTAAAAGGAAGACTCTTCCACTGGGATACCATCCTTGTAGTTTAACTCACCGCACATCTAATTAGTCCTTGGCTCAATTTTTATTTTCAATTTTCTTGTTTATGTGTGTACGAGCTAAGGATAGTTTGCGTCCACTACCAGGAAGTTCCTAGAGCTTTTTGGTGTGGGGGAGTGTGGTGGGCCATTAAAGAAAAAAATAAAAAAAAAAAATAAAAAAAAAAAATAAATAAAAAGAAGTGTGTGCGTGTAGGTGTGTGTGTGTGTGCCTCCGTTTGAAGGAGTCTCCACTGTGCCGTTTCCGGGCCGCTAAACCTCTCCCTTCCATTTCCGGCCCCTCTATGGAAAGGGGTTGCCCTACTCTGCTGCTGCGGTGGTGTAATTTTGAGACAATGGCAATTGTCAAGTAAATTATTCCTCTCAGGAAACCCGAGAGTAAACATTAAAATTCCCTTTCGCGAGCTTTTGCAAACAAAAATAAGAAGCTTGGCGGTGGGGATGCCCTAAAGAGGCAAACAAAGACTAGTGTGTAGATGAAACAGTTGAAAGTATTATGAGAACAGCATTTAATGTTCACCGGATTAAAAATCTTGGTTTCTTTTTGCAACCCATAAGTTGGCAACACTGACGATTCATATGAAACCTGTCAAATTTGATTGCTAAAGCAATTCTCAATGAAACAATTCGAGCAGTTATTGCATGAAATGCAATGACTTTAGTTGTAATTAGCTTTTTACCAGCATAAAAATAAACAGTTTCCCTCAGGTAAAAACGTTGACTTAAGTTCAATTTTGTTCGAAGAAGTGTTCAATTAGAAGAAGTGTACAGCGGATTCATTATTGTTGATGGAACTGCGTTCGGCTTAGCGAATTCGCTAATTGGAACGACTGACAGCTGTCAAATGCAAGGAAGTTTGACAATTAGTGCTGTTCGGTTCTCCCAGGGCCCCGGCGATGGCCTGATATGAGCTACCGAACAACATTGGCAATATGGCGTCGTTTGTTTACAAACATAAGATTGATTGTGGACGAACCGAAAAATTTACTTTTTTGTAAAAAAAATCTACGATTATTGTGCAATAACATTAAGTCTTACAAAACAAACAACATTTTGTTAAATTCTAGACCAGAATTTGATTTATTATTATTTTTCAATTTTAACCTCTTTTATCGCGATTCTGATCAAAATTGCACAGCAAATCATCGTGCCTATAGTGTATCTTTAGCTTCCACATCGATTCGCTGTAGATTCGTGTTTAAACCGATAATGGGGTAATTCATGCGTTCCAAACTGTCAAAATTCCAAAACGTCATTGCCAATCTTCGGTTCGCTGCTTTTGTTCGTGTTTGAAGTTTCGGGCCGAGACTCTGGGTTCTTAAATTTTGAATTTTGAATATTGCATGAAAATTTTCAAACTTTGGAGATAAATCACTCGGCCCTGTCTAAATATCAAACTTTGGAGATAAACCACTCGGCCCTGTCTAAATATTTTTGAACAATTCAAAGTACACGTGGTTCTGGGGACCCGAAACTTCATGCTTCCTCTCGAGTTGAACCTGCGCAGTCATTGTTGTCAATTTTTGTAGGTCAGTATTATTAGTAAAGGGGTTATGATTACCCCTAACCGTAGCCATATTTATAAGTGCAACATGTTTCAAATGAGCTATTTCCAAAAGCTTCTCACGATTTGCACTCGGCAAACCTCTCCCACAAATGCACCCATCCACACTGGCTAGATAATAGCTTCATTTAATTAAAATTAACAAGAACAATTTATTACCTCGATTCTGTGCAACGTCAAAACCCCTGGTCCTCTACGTTACGCTGCCACTGTGGCCACCGAAAAGTGTCGCCGGGAAAGTTCCGGTAAAAGGCTGCATTGTTCAGTTAAATTTTACAAAAATGACGCAAGCGCCATGAAAAAATAATTTCATTTTTGAGGGATAAGGATGTTGTTAATGAAAGTTGTTGCGATTCCTCGCAAAATGGCTCTTACGTCATTTTGTCCCAATATTTCGAAAACAAGGAAAGGTTGGGAACTTCTCTTGTAATAGTTCTAATTATGGGGAATGCTTTTCTCTGTCTTACACACTGCATTTAATTATCTCTTTTGCTCCTTCATTTTAAAACAACGATGGTGTACTATGGTAACAGCAGTGAGGGTAAAATTCACAGTCGAAATCTTGTTTTATGTTTTGAGAACTTTATTAGATATTTATAGAATTGTTTGGCGAGCTATGGTATTTTAAACTTGGTAAAAATTCTTTTCATGGGGGAAAAATAAAAAATCTTCTTAAATTTTGAAAAGTATCGTCCAATCTATGAACGACCCCTCAAAGCTCCATAAACACCACCAGAGAGTCTCATCACCGCTGCGTTGAGAGTTTGTTCATGAAGTGGCACTTTCTCTCGCTGGGAAGCCACTTACTTTATTGTAGCAACGACGACGCACACCAAGATCGACCGGCAAGCTTGCAGCCAAGTTTTGGTTGAATTATGGGCCATAATTGCTCATGTTAGCAGGCCATGGAAGTACGTTACTCTCGCTTGCTCTGGTCTTGTTTGGGCCTAATACGTTACGGCCTGGAGGGTCGCAAAATTTACGACGTTGTCTGGCTAGTCTGTGGACCAGATTTATGCCGGGAGAATATTTATGTCGCACAGTGAAGTTCTGTTATGTTTTTGTGCGGACAACGATTGTAAAGCTATTTTTCTATCACAAGTAACTTTAGAGATTAGATCGACCAAAATAACGAACAAAAAATCCAAAAAGGTATGAATTGCAAGGTGTGTTCAGCACAGAGCGAACGGTGCCGGGATCGAAGGGCTTTCCTTGCTACGCCTTGTGTAGCACCGGTTAAGCACACGCACACACACACACGGTCTATCCACAGTGACCGAGAGCTTGGGTCGCCACAAGCCCTTTTCGTCCGCAGTCTTCAAAACCTGGCCGCTCTTGCCACCTTTCACCACACAGAAAAAAAGTTGAATTTTGGAATGTTGAAAATTTGGTAGGTTGAATATTACCTCTTTATTTGTGTAATATTACATAAAAAATGTGTAAAAATGTGAACCTGATGAATATTCATCAAAAATTGATAAAAATTCATCATTTTTTGGGGTAAATTTATCATTTATTTTGCCACAAAATCTGTCACCATTTCCTGATGAATATTACCATCATTTTTTTCTGTGCAGGTCGGTCAAGACGCGCCACAAATCCCCAGAGCAACGTGATCGCTCTCACAAACCGGTCCCGATTTTTGCAACACTTAGCAAATTTCGCGCGATCGAACCGTTCGGGCAAAGAAAACTTCTAATTGTTGCAGGGTCAACAAACTTTATTGCAACGAAACGACGCGGCGCGTGGCGGCACAAACTCGTGCGTCTGCGGTAATAGTTTATTCCGAACTGTTCTCAAGTACAATTTCTCTCCCCTTTCTACTCCCTTCCGTACAGCTATCTGCTGTATCTCTCCTTGTATGTGTGATCGGGTTTAGATCACTTTCACATCGTGTTGGCACAAATTGACATTTAAGTTTAGGTTTAGGTAGATATTTACAAATTATAAACTAACTAATTCTAACGAACCCGATTTTCTCCTTAACCGTTTTATTTACAAAAATTTAACTGTCATCTTCAACAAGGTGGAAAAATGAAATTGATTATTTCAATTCAATGATAAGTTTTAATCAAACCAATCATTGATTTCAATTGGAATACAGCATTATTAACATAATCCAAACAAAAGATTCGTTAAAATATAAAAATTGAAGACAAGAAGCCATTATAGAAGACTTCAAATCTTTTTTAGTGGTTGTAGACTATTCAATATGAATAGGAAATAGAAAATATTGAGAAACTTTAGTGGTTGTAGACTTTTCAATACGAATAGGAAATAGAAAATATTGAGAAACTTAAGTGGTTGTAGACTTTTCAATACGAATAGGAAATAGAAAATATTGAGAAACTTTAGTGGTTGTAGACTTTTCAATACGAATAGGAAATAGAAAATATTGAGATACTTTGGTGGTTGTAGACTTTTCAATACGAATAGGAAATAGAAAATAATGAGAAACTTTGGTGGTTGTAGACTTTTCAATACGAATAGGAAATAGAAAATATTGAGAAACTTTAGTGGTTGTAGACTTTTCAATACGAATAGGAAATAGAAAATATTGAGAAACTTTAGTAGTTGTAGACTTTTCAATACGAATAGGAAATCCAAAATATTGAGAAACTTTAGTGGTTGTAGACTTTTCAATACAAATAGGAAATAGAAAATATTGAGAAACTTTAGTGGTTGTAGACCTTTCAATACGAATAGGAAATAGAAAATATTGAGAAACTTTAGTGGTTGTAGACCTTTCAATACGAATAGGAAATAGAAAATATTGAGAAACTTAAGTGGTTGTAGACTTTTCAATACGAATAGGAAATAGAAAATATTGAGAAATTTAAGTGGTTGTAAACTTTTCAATACGAATAGGAAATAGAAAATATTGAGAAACTTTAGTGGTTGTAGACTATTCAATATGAATAGGAAATAGAAAATATTGAGAAACTTTGGTGGTTGTAGACTTTTCAATACGAATAGGAAATAGAAAATATTGAGAAACTTAAGTGGTTGTAGACTTTTCAATACGAATAGGAAATAGAAAATATTGAGAAACTTTAGTGGTTGTAGACTTTTCAATACGAATAGGAAATAGAAAATATTGAGATACTTTGGTGGTTGTAAACTTTTCAATACGAATAGGAAATAGAAAATAATGAGAAACTTTGGTGGTTGTAGACTTTTCAATACGAATAGGAAATAGAAAATATTGAGAAACTTTAGTAGTTGTAGACTTTTCAATACGAATAGGAAATCCAAAATATTGAGAAACTTAAGTGGTTGTAGACTTTTCAATACGAATAGGAAATAGAAAATATTGAGAAACTTTAGTAGTTGTAGACTTTTCAATACGAATAGGAAATCCAAAATATTGAGAAACTTTAGTGGTTGTAGACTTTTCAATACAAATAGGAAATAGAAAATATTGAGAAACTTTAGTGGTTGTAGACCTTTCAATACGAATAGGAAATAGAAAATATTGAGAAACTTTAGTGGTTGTAGACCTTTCAATACGAACAGGAAATAGAAAATATTGAGAAACTTAAGTGGTTGTAGACTTTTCAATACGAATAGGAAATAGAAAATATTGAGAAATTTAAGTGGTTGTAAACTTTTCAATACGAATAGGAAATAGAAAATATTGAGAAACTTTAGTGGTTGTAGACTATTCAATACGAATAGGAAATAGAAAATATTGAGAAACTTTAGTGGTTGTAGACTTTTCAATACGAATAGGAAATAGAAAATATTGAGATACTTTAGCGGTTGTAGACTTTTCAATACGAATAGGAAATAGAAAATATTGAGAAATTTTAGTGATTGTAGACTTTTCAATACGAATAGGAAATAGAAAATATTGAGAAACTTAAGTGGTTGTAGACTTTTCAATACGAATAGGAAATAGAAAATATTGAGAAACTTAAGTGGTTGTAGACTTTTCAATACGAATAGGAAATAGAAAATATTGAGAAACTTTAGTGGTTGTAGACTTTTCAATACGAATAGGAAATAGAAAATATTGAGAAACTTTAGTGGTTGTAGACCTTTCAATACGAATAGGAAATAGAAAATATTGAGAAATTTTAGTGGTTGTAGACCTTTCAATACGAATAGGAAATAGAAAATATTGAGAAACTTAAGTGGTTGTAGACTTTTCAATACGAATAGGAAATAGAAAATATTGAGAAACTTTAGTAGTTGTAGACTTTTCAATACGAATAGGAAATCCAAAATATTGAGAAACTTTAGTGGTTGTAGACTTTTCAATACAAATAGGAAATAGAAAATATTGAGAAACTTTAGTGGTTGTAGACCTTTCAATACGAATAGGAAATAGAAAATATTGAGAAACTTAAGTGGTTGTAGACTTTTCAATACGAATAGGAAATAGAAAATATTGAGAAACTTTAGTGGTTGTAGACTTTTCAATACAAATAGGAAATAGAAAATATTGAGAAACTTTAGTGGTTGTAGACCTTTCAATACGAATAGGAAATAGAAAATATTGAGAAACTTTAGTGGTTGTAGACCTTTCAATACGAATAGGAAATAGAAAATATTGAGAAACTTAAGTGGTTGTAGACTTTTCAATACGAATAGGAAATAGAAAATATTGAGAAACTTTAGTAGTTGTAGACTTTTCAATACGAATAGGAAATCCAAAATATTGAGAAACTTTAGTGGTTGTAGACCTTTCAATACGAATAGGAAATAGAAAATATTGAGAAACTTAAGTGGTTGTAGACTTTTCAATACGAATAGGAAATAGAAAATATTGAGAAACTTTAGTAGTTGTAGACTTTTCAATACGAATAGGAAATCCAAAATATTGAGAAACTTTAGTGGTTGTAGACTTTTCAATACAAATAGGAAATAGAAAATATTGAGAAACTTTAGTGGTTGTAGACCTTTCAATACGAATAGGAAATAGAAAATATTGAGAAACTTTAGTGGTTGTAGACCTTTCAATATGAATAGGAAATAGAAAATATTGAGAAACTTAAGTGGTTGTAGACTTTTCAATACGAATAGGAAATAGAAAATATTGAGAAATTTAAGTGGTTGTAAACTTTTCAATACGAATAGGAAATAGAAAATATTGAGAAACTTTAGTGGTTGTAGACTATTCAATATGAATAGGAAATAGAAAATATTGAGAAACTTTAGTGGTTGTAGACTTTTCAATACGAATAGGAAATAGAAAATATTGAGAAACTTAAGTGGTTGTAGACTTTTCAATACGAATAGGAAATAGAAAATATTGAGAAATTTAAGTGGTTGTAAACTTTTCAATACGAATAGGAAATAGAAAATATTGAGAAACTTTAGTAGTTGTAAACTTTTCAATACGAATAGGAAATAGAAAATATTGAGAAACTTTAGTGTTTGTAGACTTTTCAATACGAATAGGAAATAGAAAATATTGAGAAACTTAAGTGGTTGTAGACTTTTCAATACGAATAGGAAATAGAAAATATTGAGAAACTTTAGTAGTTGTAGACTTTTCAATACGAATAGGAAATCCAAAATATTGAGAAACTTTAGTGGTTGTAGACTTTTCAATACAAATAGGAAATAGAAAATATTGAGAAACTTTAGTGGTTGTAGACCTTTCAATACGAATAGGAAATAGAAAATATTGAGAAACTTTAGTGGTTGTAGACCTTTCAATACGAACAGGAAATAGAAAATATTGAGAAACTTAAGTGGTTGTAGACTTTTCAATACGAATAGGAAATAGAAAATATTGAGAAACTTTAGTGGTTGTAGACTATTCAATACGAATAGGAAATAGAAAATATTGAGAAACTTTAGTGGTTGTAGACTTTTCAATACGAATAGGAAATAGAAAATATTGAGAAACTTTAGCGGTTGTAGACTTTTCAATACGAATAGGAAATAGAAAATATTGAGAAACTTTAGTGATTGTAGACTTTTCAATACGAATAGGAAATAGAAAATATTGAGAAACTTAAGTGGTTGTAGACTTTTCAATACGAATAGGAAATAGAAAATATTGTGAAACTTAAGTGGTTGTAGACTTTTCAATACGAATAGGAAATAGAAAATATTGAGAAATTTAAGTGGTTGTAAACTTTTCAATACGAATAGGAAATAGAAAATATTGAGAAACTTTAGTGGTTGTAGACTATTCAATACGAATAGGAAATAGAAAATATTGAGAAACTTTAGTGGTTGTAGACTTTTCAATACGAATAGGAAATAGAAAATATTGAGAAACTTTAGTGGTTTTAGACCTTTCAATACGAATAGGAAATAGAAAATATTGAGAAACTTAAGTGGTTGTAGACTTTTCAATACGAATAGGAAATAGAAAATATTGAGAAACTTAAGTGGTTGTAGACCTTTCAATACGAATAGGAAATAGAAAATATTGAGAAACTTAAGTGGTTGTAGACCTTTCAATATGAATAGGAAATAGAAAATATTGAGAAACTTAAGTGGTTGTAGACTTTTCAATACGAATATGAAATAGAAAATATTGAGAAACTTTAGCGGTTGTAGACTTTTCAATACGAATAGGAAATAGAAAATATTGAGAAATTTAAGTGGTTGTAAACTTTTCAATACGAATAGGAAATAGAAAATATTGAGAAACTTTAGTGGTTGTAGACTATTCAATATGAATAGGAAATAGAAAATATTGAGAAACTTTAGTGGTTGTAGACTTTTCAATACGAATAGGAAATAGAAAATATTGAGAAACTTAAGTGGTTGTAGACTTTTCAATACGAATAGGAAATAGAAAATATTGAGAAATTTAAGTGGTTGTAAACTTTTCAATACGAATAGGAAATAGAAAATATTGAGAAACTTTAGTAGTTGTAGACTTTTCAATACGAATAGGAAATAGAAAATATTGAGAAACTTTAGTGTTTGTAGACTTTTCAATACGAATAGGAAATAGAAAATATTGAGAAACTTAAGTGGTTGTAGACTTTTCAATACGAATAGGAAATAGAAAATATTGAGAAACTTTAGTAGTTGTAGACTTTTCAATACGAATAGGAAATCCAAAATATTGAGAAACTTTAGTGGTTGTAGACTTTTCAATACAAATAGGAAATAGAAAATATTGAGAAACTTTAGTGGTTGTAGACCTTTCAATACGAATAGGAAATAGAAAATATTGAGAAACTTTAGTGGTTGTAGACCTTTCAATACGAACAGGAAATAGAAAATATTGAGAAACTTAAGTGGTTGTAGACTTTTCAATACGAATAGGAAATAGAAAATATTGAGAAACTTTAGTGGTTGTAGACTATTCAATACGAATAGGAAATAGAAAATATTGAGAAACTTTAGTGGTTGTAGACTTTTCAATACGAATAGGAAATAGAAAATATTGTGAAACTTTAGTGGTTGTAGACTTTTCAATACGAATAGGAAATAGAAAATATTGAGAAACTTAAGTGGTTGTAGACCTTTCAATACGAATAGGAAATAGAAAATATTGAGAAACTTTAGTGGTTGTAGACTATTCAATACGAATAGGAAATAGAAAATATTGAGAAACTTAAGTGGTTGTAGACTTTTCAATACGAATATGAAATAGAAAATATTGAGAAACTTTAGCGGTTGTAGACTTTTCAATACGAATAGGAAATAGAAAATATTGAGAAATTTTAGTGATTGTAGACTTTTCAATACGAATAGGAAATAGAAAATATTGAGAAACTTTACTGGTTGTAGACCTTTCAATACGAATAGGAAATAGAAAATATTGAGAAACTTTAGTGGTTGTAGACTTTTCAATACGAATAGGAAATAGAAAATATTGAGAAACTTTAGTGGTTGTAGACTTTTCAATACGAATAGGAAATAGAAAATATTGAGATACTTTGGTGGTTGTAGACTTTTCAATACGAATAGGAAATAGAAAATAATGAGAAACTTTGGTGGTTGTAGACTTTTCAATACGAATAGGAAATAGAAAATATTGAGAAACTTTAGTGGTGGTAGACCTTTCAATACGAATAGGAAATAGAAAATATTGAGAAACTTAAGTGGTTGTAGACTTTTCAATACGAATAGGAAATAGAAAATATTGAGAAATTTAAGTGGTTGTAAACTTTTCAATACGAATAGGAAATAGAAAATATTGAGAAACTTTAGCGGTTGTAGACTTTTCAATACGAATAGGAAATAGAAAATATTGAGAAATTTTAGTGATTGTAGACTTTTCAATACGAATAGGAAATAGAAAATATTGAGAAACTTTAGTGGTTGTAGACTTTTCAATACGAATAGGAAATAGAAAATATTGAGAAACTTTAGTGGTTGTAGACTTTTCAATACGAATATGAAATAGAAAATATTGAGAAACTTTAGCGGTTGTAGACTTTTCAATACGAATATGAAATAGAAAATATTGAGAAACTTTAGCGGTTGTAGACTTTTCAATACGAATAGGAAATAGAAAATATTGAGAAATTTTAGCGATTGTAGACTTTTCAATACGAATAGGAAATAGAAAATATTGAGAAACTTTAGTGGTTGTAGACTTTTCAATACGAATAGGAAATAGAAAATATTGAGAAACTTAAGTGGTTGTAGACCTTTCAATACGAATAGGAAATAGAAAATATTGAGAAACTTAAGTGGTTGTAGACTTTTCAATACGAATATGAAATAGAAAATATTGAGAAACTTTAGCGGTTGTAGACTTTTCAATACGAATAGGAAATAGAAAATATTGAGAAATTTTAGTGATTGTAGACTTTTCAATACGAATAGGAAATAGAAAATATTGAGAAACTTTAGTGGTTGTAGACTTTTCAATACGAATAGGAAATAGAAAATATTGAGAAACTTAAGTGGTTGTAGACCTTTCAATACGAATAGGAAATAGAAAATATTGAGAAACTTAAGTGGTTGTAGACTTTTCAATACGAATAGGAAATAGAAAATATTGAGAAACTTAAGTGGTTGTAGACCTTTCAATACGAATAGGAAATAGAAAATATTGAGAAACTTAAGTGGTTGTAGACTTTTCAATACGAATATGAAATAGAAAATATTGAGAAACTTTAGTGGTTGTAGACTTTTCAATACGAATAGGAAATAGAAAATATTGAGAAACTTTAGTGGTTTAAGACCTTTCAATACGAATAGGAAATAGAAAATATTGAGAAACTTTAGTGGTTGTAGACTTTTCAATACGAATAGGAAATAGAAAATATTGAGAAACTTAAGTGGTTGTAGACCTTTCAATACGAATAGGAAATAGAAAATATTGAGAAACTTAAGTGGTTGTAGACTTTTCAATACGAATATGAAATAGAAAATATTGAGAAACTTTAGCGGTTGTAGACTTTTCAATACGAATAGGAAATAGAAAATATTGAGAAACTTTAGTGGTTGTAGACTTTTCAATACGAATAGGAAATAGAAAATATTGAGAAACTTAAGTGGTTGTAGACTTTTCAATACGAATAGGAAATAGAAAATATTGAGAAATTTAAGTGGTTGTAAACTTTTCAATACGAATAGGAAATAGAAAATATTGAGAAACTTTGGTGGTTGTATACCTTTCAATATGAATAGGAAATAGAAAATATTGAGAAACTTAAGTGGTTGTAGACTTTTCAATACGAATATGAAATAGAAAATATTGAGAAACTTTAGCGGTTGTAGACTTTTCAATACGAATAGGAAATAGAAAATATTGAGAAATTTTAGTGATTGTAGACTTTTCAATACGAATAGGAAATAGAAAATATTGAGAAACTTTAGTGGTTGTAGACTTTTCAATACGAATAGGAAATAGAAAATATTGAGAAACTTTAGTGGTTGTAGACCTTTCAATACGAATATGAAATAGAAAATATTGAGAAACTTTAGCGGTTGTAGACTTTTCAATACGAATAGGAAATAGAAAATATTGAGAAATTTTAGTGATTGTAGACTTTTCAATACGAATAGGAAATAGAAAATATTGAGAAACTTTAGTGATTGTAGACTTTTCAATACGAATAGGAAATAGAAAATATTGAGAAACTTTGGTGGTTGTAGACCTTTCAATATGAATAGGAAATAGAAAATATTGAGAAACTTTGGTGGTTGTAGACCTTTCAATATGAATAGGAAATAGAAAATATTGAGAAACTTAAGTGGTTGTAGACTTTTCAATACGAATATGAAATAGAAAATATTGAGAAACTTTAGCGGTTGTAGACTTTTCAATACGAATAGGAAATAGAAAATATTGAGAAATTTTAGTGATTGTAGACTTTTCAATACGAATAGGAAATAGAAAATATTGAGAAACTTTAGTGGTTGTAGACTTTTCAATACGAATAGGAAATAGAAAATATTGAGAAACTTTAGTGGTTGTAGACTTTTCAATACGAATAGGAAATAGAAAATATTGAGAAACTTTAGAGGTTGTAGACTTTTCAATACGAATAGGAAATAGAAAATATTGAGAAACTTAAGTGGTTGTAGACTTTTCAATACGAATAGGAAATAGAAAATATTGAGAAATTTAAGTGGTTGTAAACTTTTCAATACGAATAGGAAATAGAAAATATTGAGAAACTTTGGTGGTTGTAGACCTTTCAATATGAATAGGAAATAGAAAATATTGAGAAACTTAAGTGGTTGTAGACTTTTCAATACGAATATGAAATAGAAAATATTGAGAAACTTTAGCGGTTGTAGACTTTTCAATACGAATAGGAAATAGAAAATATTGAGAAATTTTAGTGATTGTAGACTTTTCAATACGAATAGGAAATAGAAAATATTGAGAAACTTTAGTGGTTGTAGACTTTTCAATACGAATAGGAAATAGAAAATATTGAGAAACTTTAGTGGTTGTAGACCTTTCAATACGAATAGGAAATAGAAAATATTGAGAAACTTTAGTGGTTGTAGACTTTTCAATACGAATAGGAAATAGAAAATATTGAGAAACTTTAGTGGTTGTAGACTTTTCAATACGAATAGGAAATAGAAAATATTGAGAAACTTTAGTGGTTGTAGACCTTTCAATACGAATAGGAAATAGAAAATATTGAGAAACTTTAGTGGTTGTAGACCTTTCAATACGAATAGGAAATAGAAAATATTGAGAAACTTTAGTGGTTGTAGACTTTTCAATACGAATATGAAATAGAAAATATTGAGAAACTTTAGTGGTTGTAGACTTTTCAATACGAATAGGAAATAGAAAATATTGAGAAACTTTAGTGGTTGTAGACTTTTCAATACGAATAGGAAATAGAAAATATTGAGAAACTTTAGTGGTTGTAGACTTTTCAATACGAATAGGAAATAGAAAATATTGAGAAACTTTGGTGGTTGTAGACCTTTCAATATGAATAGGAAATAGAAAATATTGAGAAACTTAAGTGGTTGTAGACTTTTCAATACGAATATGAAATAGAAAATATTGAGAAACTTTAGCGGTTGTAGACTTTTCAATACGAATAGGAAATAGAAAATATTGAGAAATTTTAGTGATTGTAGACTTTTCAATACGAATAGGAAATAGAAAATATTGAGAAACTTTAGTGGTTGTAGACTTTTCAATACGAATAGGAAATAGAAAATATTGAGAAACTTTAGTGGTTGTAGACCTTTCAATACGAATAGGAAATAGAAAATATTGAGAAACTTTAGTGGTTGTAGACTTTTCAATACGAATAGGAAATAGAAAATATTGAGAAACTTTAGTGGTTGTAGACTTTTCAATACGAATATGAAATAGAAAATATTGAGAAACTTAAGTGGTTGTAGACTTTTCAATACGAATAGGAAATAGAAAATATTGAGAAATTTAAGTGGTTGTAAACTTTTCAATACGAATAGGAAATAGAAAATATTGAGAAACTTTAGTGGTTGTAGACTTTTCAATACGAATAGGAAATAGAAAATATTGAGAAACTTTGGTGGTTGTAGACCTTTCAATATGAATAGGAAATAGAAAATATTGAGAAACTTAAGTGGTTGTAGACTTTTCAATACGAATATGAAATAGAAAATATTGAGAAACTTTAGCGGTTGTAGACTTTTCAATACGAATAGGAAATAGAAAATATTGAGAAATTTTAGTGATTGTAGACTTTTCAATACGAATAGGAAATAGAAAATATTGAGAAACTTTAGTGGTTGTAGACTTTTCAATACGAATAGGAAATAGAAAATATTGAGAAACTTTAGTGGTTGTAGACTTTTCAATACGAATAGGAAATAGAAAATATTGAGAAATTTTAGTGATTGTAGACTTTTCAATACGAATAGGAAATAGAAAATATTGAGAAACTTTAGTGGTTGTAGACTTTTCAATACGAATAGGAAATAGAAAATATTGAGAAACTTAAGTGGTTGTAGACTTTTCAATACGAATATGAAATAGAAAATATTGAGAAACTTTAGCGGTTGTAGACTTTTCAATACGAATAGGAAATAGAAAATATTGAGAAACTTTAGTGGTTGTAGACTTTTCAATACGAATAGGAAATAGAAAATATTGAGAAACTTAAGTGGTTGTAGACTTTTCAATACGAATAGGAAATAGAAAATATTGAGAAATTTAAGTGGTTGTAAACTTTTCAATACGAATAGGAAATAGAAAATATTGAGAAACTTTGGTGGTTGTATACCTTTCAATATGAATAGGAAATAGAAAATATTGAGAAACTTAAGTGGTTGTAGACTTTTCAATACGAATATGAAATAGAAAATATTGAGAAACTTTAGCGGTTGTAGACTTTTCAATACGAATAGGAAATAGAAAATATTGAGAAATTTTAGTGATTGTAGACTTTTCAATACGAATAGGAAATAGAAAATATTGAGAAACTTTAGTGGTTGTAGACTTTTCAATACGAATAGGAAATAGAAAATATTGAGAAACTTTAGTGGTTGTAGCCCTTTCAATACGAATATGAAATAGAAAATATTGAGAAACTTTAGCGGTTGTAGACTTTTCAATACGAATAGGAAATAGAAAATATTGAGAAATTTTAGTGATTGTAGACTTTTCAATACGAATAGGAAATAGAAAATATTGAGAAACTTTAGTGATTGTAGACTTTTCAATACGAATAGGAAATAGAAAATATTGAGAAACTTTGGTGGTTGTAGACCTTTCAATATGAATAGGAAATAGAAAATATTGAGAAACTTTGGTGGTTGTAGACCTTTCAATATGAATAGGAAATAGAAAATATTGAGAAACTTAAGTGGTTGTAGACTTTTCAATACGAATATGAAATAGAAAATATTGAGAAACTTTAGCGGTTGTAGACTTTTCAATACGAATAGGAAATAGAAAATATTGAGAAATTTTAGTGATTGTAGACTTTTCAATACGAATAGGAAATAGAAAATATTGAGAAACTTTAGTGGTTGTAGACTTTTCAATACGAATAGGAAATAGAAAATATTGAGAAACTTTAGTGGTTGTAGACTTTTCAATACGAATAGGAAATAGAAAATATTGAGAAACTTTAGTGGTTGTAGACTTTTCAATACGAATAGGAAATAGAAAATATTGAGAAACTTAAGTGGTTGTAGACTTTTCAATACGAATAGGAAATAGAAAATATTGAGAAATTTAAGTGGTTGTAAACTTTTCAATACGAATAGGAAATAGAAAATATTGAGAAACTTTGGTGGTTGTAGACCTTTCAATATGAATAGGAAATAGAAAATATTGAGAAACTTAAGTGGTTGTAGACTTTTCAATACGAATATGAAATAGAAAATATTGAGAAACTTTAGCGGTTGTAGACTTTTCAATACGAATAGGAAATAGAAAATATTGAGAAATTTTAGTGATTGTAGACTTTTCAATACGAATAGGAAATAGAAAATATTGAGAAACTTTAGTGGTTGTAGACTTTTCAATACGAATAGGAAATAGAAAATATTGAGAAACTTTAGTGGTTGTAGACCTTTCAATACGAATAGGAAATAGAAAATATTGAGAAACTTTAGTGGTTGTAGACTTTTCAATACGAATAGGAAATAGAAAATATTGAGAAACTTTAGTGGTTGTAGACTTTTCAATACGAATAGGAAATAGAAAATATTGAGAAACTTTAGTGGTTGTAGACCTTTCAATACGAATAGGAAATAGAAAATATTGAGAAACTTTAGTGGTTGTAGACCTTTCAATACGAATAGGAAATAGAAAATATTGAGAAACTTTAGTGGTTGTAGACTTTTCAATACGAATATGAAATAGAAAATATTGAGAAACTTTAGTGGTTGTAGACTTTTCAATACGAATAGGAAATAGAAAATATTGAGAAACTTTAGTGGTTGTAGACTTTTCAATACGAATAGGAAATAGAAAATATTGAGAAACTTTAGTGGTTGTAGACTTTTCAATACGAATAGGAAATAGAAAATATTGAGAAACTTTGGTGGTTGTAGACCTTTCAATATGAATAGGAAATAGAAAATATTGAGAAACTTAAGTGGTTGTAGACTTTTCAATACGAATATGAAATAGAAAATATTGAGAAACTTTAGCGGTTGTAGACTTTTCAATACGAATAGGAAATAGAAAATATTGAGAAATTTTAGTGATTGTAGACTTTTCAATACGAATAGGAAATAGAAAATATTGAGAAACTTTAGTGGTTGTAGACTTTTCAATACGAATAGGAAATAGAAAATATTGAGAAACTTTAGTGGTTGTAGACCTTTCAATACGAATAGGAAATAGAAAATATTGAGAAACTTTAGTGGTTGTAGACTTTTCAATACGAATAGGAAATAGAAAATATTGAGAAACTTTAGTGGTTGTAGACTTTTCAATACGAATATGAAATAGAAAATATTGAGAAACTTAAGTGGTTGTAGACTTTTCAATACGAATAGGAAATAGAAAATATTGAGAAATTTAAGTGGTTGTAAACTTTTCAATACGAATAGGAAATAGAAAATATTGAGAAACTTTAATGGTTGTAGACTATTCAATACGAATAGGAAATAGAAAATATTGAGAAACTTTAGTGGTTGTAGACTTTTCAATACGAATAGGAAATAGAAAATATTGAGAAACTTTAGTGGTTGTAGACCTTTCAATACGAATAGGAAATAGAAAATATTGAGAAACTTAAGTGGTTGTAGACTTTTCAATACGAATATGAAATAGAAAATATTGAGAAACTTTAGCGGTTGTAGACTTTTCAATACGAATAGGAAATAGAAAATATTGAGAAATTTTAGTGATTGTAGACTTTTCAATACGAATAGGAATAAAATATTGAGAAACTTTAGTTGTTGTAGACTTTTCAATACGAATAGGAAATAGAAAATATTGAGAAACTTTGGTGGTTGTAGACCTTTCAATATGAATAGGAAATAGAAAATATTGAGAAACTTTAGTGGTTGTAGACTTTTCAATACGAATAGGAAATAGAAAATATTGAGAAACTTTAGTGGTTGTAGACTTTTCAATACGAATAGGAAATAGAAAATATTGAGAAACTTTAGTGGTTGTAGACCTTTCAATACGAATAGGAAATAGAAAATATTGAGAAACTTTAGTGGTTGTAGACTATTCAATACGAATAGGAAATAGAAAATATTGAGAAACTTTAGTGGTTGTAGACTTTTCAATACGAATAGGAAATAGAAAATATTGAGAAACTTTAGTGGTTGTAGACCTTTCAATACGAATAGGAAATAGAAAATATTGAGAAACTTTAGTGGTTTAAGACCTTTCAATACGAATAGGAAATAGAAAATATTGAGAAACTTTAGTGGTTGTAGACTTTTCAATACGAATAGGAAATAGAAAATATTGAGAAATTTAAGTGGTTGTAGACTTTTCAATACGAATAGGAAATAGAAAATATTGAGAAACTTTAGTGGTTGTAGACTATTCAATACGAATAGGAAATAGAAAATATTGAGAATCTTTAGTGGTTGTAGACTTTTCAATACGAATAGGAAATAGAAAATATTGAGAAACTTTAGTGGTTGTAGACCTTTCAATACGAATAGGAAATAGAAAATATTGAGAAACTTTAGTGGTTGTAGACTTTTCAATACGAATAGGAAATAGAAAATATTGAGAAATTTAAGTGGTTGTAAACTTTTCAATACGAATAGGAAATAGAAAATATTGAGAAACTTTGGTGGTTGTAGACCTTTCAATATGAATAGGAAATAGAAAATATTGAGAAACTTAAGTGGTTGTAGACTTTTCAATACGAATATGAAATAGAAAATATTGAGAAACTTTAGCGGTTGTAGACTTTTCAATACGAATAGGAAATAGAAAATATTGAGAAATTTTAGTTATTGTAGACTTTTCAATACGAATAGGAAATAGAAAATATTGAGAAACTTTAGTGGTTGTAGACTTTTCAATACGAATAGGAAATAGAAAATATTGAGAAACTTTAGTGGTTGTAGACCTTTCAATACGAATAGGAAATAGAAAATATTGAGAAACTTTAGTGGTTGTAGACTTTTCAATACGAATAGGAAATAGAAAATATTGAGAAACTTTAGTGGTTGTAGACTTTTCAATACGAATATGAAATAGAAAATATTGAGAAACTTTAGTGGTTGTAGACTTTTCAATACGAATAGGAAATAGAAAATATTGAGAAATTTAAGTGGTTGTAAACTTTTCAATACGAATAGGAAATAGAAAATATTGAGAAACTTTAGTGGTTGTAGACTATTCAATACGAATAGGAAATAGAAAATATTGAGAAACTTAAGTGGTTGTAGACTTTTCAATACGAATATGAAATAGAAAATATTGAGAAACTTTAGTGGTTGTAGACTTTTCAATACGAATATGAAATAGAAAATATTGAGAAACTTTAGTGGTTGTAGACTTTTCAATACGAATAGGAAATAGAAAATATTGAGAAACTTTAGTGGTTGTAGACCTTTCAATACGAATAGGAAATAGAAAATATTGAGAAACTTAAGTGGTTGTAGACTTTTCAATACGAATATGAAATAGAAAATATTGAGAAACTTTAGTGGTTGTAGACTTTTCAATACGAATAGGAAATAGAAAATATTGAGAAACTTTAGTGGTTGTAGACTATTCAATACGAATAGGAAATAGAAAATATTGAGAAACTTAAGTGGTTGTAGACTTTTCAATACGAATATGAAATAGAAAATATTGAGAAACTTTAGTGGTTGTAGACTTTTCAATACGAATAGGAAATAGAAAATATTGAGAAACTTTAGTGGTTGTAGACCTTTCAATACGAATAGGAAATAGAAAATATTGAGAAACTTAAGTGGTTGTAGACTTTTCAATACGAATATGAAATAGAAAATATTGAGAAACTTTAGCGGTTGTAGACTTTTCAATACGAATAGGAAATAGAAAATATTGAGAAATTTTAGTGATTGTAGACTTTTCAATACGAATAGGAATAAAATATTGAGAAACTTTAGTTGTTGTAGACTTTTCAATACGAATAGGAAATAGAAAATATTGAGAAACTTTGGTGGTTGTAGACCTTTCAATATGAATAGGAAATAGAAAATATTGAGAAACTTTAGTGGTTGTAGACTTTTCAATACGAATAGGAAATAGAAAATATTGAGAAACTTTAGTGGTTGTAGACTTTTCAATACGAATAGGAAATAGAAAATATTGAGAAACTTTAGTGGTTGTAGACCTTTCAATACGAATAGGAAATAGAAAATATTGAGAAACTTTAGTGGTTGTAGACTTTTCAATACGAATATGAAATAGAAAATATTGAGAAACTTTAGTGGTTGTAGACTTTTCAATACGAATAGGAAATAGAAAATATTGAGAAACTTTAGTGGTTGTAGACCTTTCAATACGAATAGGAAATAGAAAATATTGAGAAACTTAAGTGGTTGTAGACTTTTCAATACGAATATGAAATAGAAAATATTGAGAAACTTTAGTGATTGTAGACTTTTCAATACGAATAGGAAATAGAAAATATTGAGAAACTTTAGTGGTTGTAGACTATTCAATACGAATAGGAAATAGAAAATATTGAGAAACTTAAGTGGTTGTAGACTTTTCAATACGAATATGAAATAGAAAATATTGAGAAACTTTAGTGGTTGTAGACTTTTCAATACGAATAGGAAATAGAAAATATTGAGAAACTTTAGTGGTTGTAGACCTTTCAATACGAATAGGAAATAGAAAATATTGAGAAACTTAAGTGGTTGTAGACTTTTCAATACGAATATGAAATAGAAAATATTGAGAAACTTTAGCGGTTGTAGACTTTTCAATACGAATAGGAAATAGAAAATATTGAGAAATTTTAGTGATTGTAGACTTTTCAATACGAATAGGAATAAAATATTGAGAAACTTTAGTTGTTGTAGACTTTTCAATACGAATAGGAAATAGAAAATATTGAGAAACTTTGGTGGTTGTAGACCTTTCAATATGAATAGGAAATAGAAAATATTGAGAAACTTTAGTGGTTGTAGACTTTTCAATACGAATAGGAAATAGAAAATATTGAGAAACTTTAGTGGTTGTAGACTTTTCAATACGAATAGGAAATAGAAAATATTGAGAAACTTTAGTGGTTGTAGACCTTTCAATACGAATAGGAAATAGAAAATATTGAGAAACTTTAGTGGTTGTAGACTATTCAATACGAATAGGAAATAGAAAATATTGAGAAACTTAAGTGGTTGTAGACTTTTCAATACGAATATGAAATAGAAAATATTGAGAAACTTTAGTGGTTGTAGACTTTTCAATACGAATAGGAAATAGAAAATATTGAGAAACTTTAGTGGTTGTAGACCTTTCAATACGAATAGGAAATAGAAAATATTGAGAAACTTAAGTGGTTGTAGACTTTTCAATACGAATATGAAATAGAAAATATTGAGAAACTTTAGCGGTTGTAGACTTTTCAATACGAATAGGAAATAGAAAATATTGAGAAATTTTAGTGATTGTAGACTTTTCAATACGAATAGGAATAAAATATTGAGAAACTTTAGTTGTTGTAGACTTTTCAATACGAATAGGAAATAGAAAATATTGAGAAACTTTGGTGGTTGTAGACCTTTCAATATGAATAGGAAATAGAAAATATTGAGAAACTTTAGTGGTTGTAGACTTTTCAATACGAATAGGAAATAGAAAATATTGAGAAACTTTAGTGGTTGTAGACTTTTCAATACGAATAGGAAATAGAAAATATTGAGAAACTTTAGTGGTTGTAGACCTTTCAATACGAATAGGAAATAGAAAATATTGAGAAACTTTAGTGGTTGTAGACTATTCAATACGAATAGGAAATAGAAAATATTGAGAAACTTTAGTGGTTGTAGACTTTTCAATACGAATAGGAAATAGAAAATATTGAGAAACTTTAGTGGTTGTAGACCTTTCAATACGAATAGGAAATAGAAAATATTGAGAAACTTTAGTGGTTGTAGACTATTCAATACGAATAGGAAATAGAAAATATTGAGAAACTTTAGTGGTTGTAGACTTTTCAATACGAATAGGAAATAGAAAATATTGAGAAACTTTAGTGGTTGTAGACCTTTCAATACGAATATAGGAAAGAGAAAATATTGAGAAACTTTAGTGGTTTAAGACCTTTCAATACGAATAGGAAATAGAAAATATTGAGAAACTTTAGTGGTTGTAAACTTTTCAATACGAATAGGAAATAGAAAATATTGAGAAACTTTAGTGGTTGTAAACTTTTCAATACGAATAGGAAATAGAAAATATTGAGAAACTTTAGTGGTTATAGACTATTCAATACGAATAGGAAATAGAAAATATTGAGAAACTTAAGTGGTTGTAGACTTTTCAATACGAATAGGAAATAGAAAATATTGAGAAACTTTAGTGGTTGTAGACTTTTCAATACGAATAGGAAATAGAAAATATTGAGAAACTTTAGTGGTTGTAGACTTTTCAATACGAATAGGAAATAGAAAATATTGAGAAACTTTAGTGGTTGTAGACTTTTCAATACGAATAGGAAATAGAAAATATTGAGAAACTTTAGTAGTTGTAGACTACGAACTACGAAATAGAAAATATTAGTAAAAGACTTCTTGACCATGAGATGGTATCTCGAAATGTGGTGCCTTATTCAGAATTTCAGTAGGTTTATATACTTGCTACAGGTAATTATAAACATCTGATGACATTGCTTCCGTTTTTTCAGGTATAGTTGTTATTTAGGTACATGATTTTCTACTACTTTCGCTCACGTGTGATTGTGAAAAAATATTAATATTTTTTTATATGTATTAATATGTATTGTGCATATTTGAACGGTTACTTTTCCTATACTTTTCAGTTAACGACTGTCTAAGAGTCAGTTTAGTTCGTCTTGTTTTGCCACCTTGCCGTAAGCCTTCACAGAAAAAAATGTAAATTTACCCGACACTGAAATCATGTTTTGAACGTAAACATGCTCAATGTAAATTTGAAATTTCTTCAAAATTGGTGAATTGCATTTAAATGCCCTTCTCGTAAATTGAGATTCAATGTAGGGGAAATCTACCCATTTTAATCCTAATAAGCGGTCGTGTTTGAATGATGCTGGATAACCTCGAGTCTCCTTTGAATTTTACTAAAACCAAGTACACCAACGAGTAGAGCCAGTTTTTGTGAACATTTCTGTTTATTTTCACTTTCACTAAAAGTTATTCTATTTCTTTTCCAAGCATTTAACAAAAAAAAAAAAATCCCAAGGGTATTCTAATCGAGGCGAATGCATTGGGCCACGCCCATTTTTCTAATATCGGCTTAGTTCTTTTTTCTTCCAACACTCTGTCGAGTGTTGCCATTTGCGCCGACAGTTCAAACGAACACTCACGAAAAGTGTCATTTATAGGGAAAGTTTCCTGGCATCGCTGGCTGTGCTGCTGGTGGTGTTGACGGCCAGCCTTTGTTCTTTTTTGCCTTCGTCTCTCGCTCGGTTTTCTTCAGCCTTCGATTGGAATGCAAAGTGAAAATTGAAACGTCAAACGACTTGGCGCGTTTGTTTTTTTGATGGCGCTTGCTAATTTATTACATTTTTCGGGATTATTCTTCAAGTGAGTGCCTTACTAATGATAAAAAGAACATGTTGCCGGTAGTTGGAAGCAATTTCATATCTTAAGCGCCGTGAAAAAGTAAGCGAAAGTGAAAAGTTAATTTTGGCGATATTCATTAAGCGTTTGAGGGATTCTCGTGTGTGTCACTGTGTGTGCCAACAAAATGATGAGAAGTGGTCTCGCAAAATACAAATTATGATCAAAAGTGCATTAAATGTGATCTTTTTGGCCAGTAAGTGGCATACATTTGCGTGCTTACTCGAGGCGGTGCTGTTGCTGGTAAGTTTATAGCCCAAATAGTATTTTTGGAGCTTTAATCGAGCATCAAACTCTCCATATGACGAAGATAGGTGTTTGATTGGAAAGGGTAGATTTCCCCTAACACATGAATCTAATGTAAATAGAACTTTTTGTTTCTGGCAATTATGAAATTTGAAATTTTGAAAAGCATGTAATTGTACTTCTGATGTTAAAGTAGCTCAATGTGAATTTAAAAAGCATTTATTTTCAATTACAAATCTGTTTCCCAAATGACAGCTCAAGCAGTCAACAAAACAAATCGGTTGAGAGTTATTGAAGTTTGGAGCGCTGCGCAGTAAAGTTGGAGTGTTTTCGCATGAACTGTCCAATTTAGTGTAGTAAAATAAGGTAAGTGAGTCGCATATCAACAGGTGAGGTCTTATCTCATTGGGAAACTCGTTTGCATTGGATGTTTGAGCATTCTTATGGGTTCAGAAGATGAGATTTTCAAAGGGGATTCTGCATCCTGTTCGTTCTTAGAGTAAGTGTTAACTGGGGTAAGCAAAATGCACTGTTTGTAACATTTTAGTCTTAAGCTATTTGACATTGTTTTGTTTGAAATCTAGAGTCTTCTACAATCGAAACGAAGTTGACTTTATAGCTGTCGGCCACCATTGCTAGTACCAACCACTAGTGTCTTCCTTTTATCTACAAGGACTTCGCCGCCCTGGGCTCCTAAGTGTATGAAAGTATGGCACGGAGCGACGGCGCCGAATACCCATATTTACACAAAGAATTTTACAGCGCCCGCCGCGGGATTCGAACCGGCGACCTACAATCGAAATAGGTGTAAATTCCAATTGCAGTTTCACAAACTTACATCATGCAACATCCGGATGCTTTTGAGAAGCGGTTGTCGTCCGGGTTGTGGCCGGGCTCTGCTAGAGAATGCGTCCAATCGTGAGAGTGGGACTTGCTCATACGACTTCTGAGACAGAGAACCGCAGCAGCAGCAGCACCGGACTGCGTAACAGTCGACAATCTGAACAGCGGGTGCTGCGTCGGATGAGGTGTGATGTTCTTGAAGGCTCACTCCAGCAGATTCTGTTTGCGACGAGACAGCTTGACGGTCAGCTCCTGCAGCTGTCGGCGCCTTCGCACACTTCCCGGTAGGCATTTTCCTTAGACTTGGTTGTCTTCAGTTCTGGCACTGCAGGCCGATTTTTCTCGTGTTAGCCCTCTTGTCCGCCGGCTCCGGGGTGGCCGGAGCGTTCACAAATTTCACAGATTTTGGCCGAGAAAAACAAGGTACCTTTCTGGTGTGGTGCACGTTTCACGTCGAAGGACCGAAAAGGAAGATATTTTCCGGGCCCACTGTGCGGTGGCCAAGGCCAAACGGACGGAGGAAATTGACGGACGCAGCACGAAGGAAAATCGCGATCGTGGCCACCCTCTGGTACGCGCTGTGAAAACACGTTTATGGTGAAAAAAATCACTTTGACAGCAAAGCAAAAACCATCGCAATTCCACTGAGAAATGTAACGCCCCGATCGGCCTGTGTCAGCCCGATTTTATTCTACCATCAGACTGATCTGGTCGTTACATTTCTCAGTGGGATTTCGCATCGGTGTACACACCCAGTAAGCACAATCAACTTTACACTCTAGAGAAAAACTAGTAATTGAATTAGGGTTTATCCTTATTTTTCTTGCTAAATTTGTATTAAAATGTACTGAACGTGTGTATCATGAATTTAATCAATATTTATTTCTATTTTAATTTTAATCGTACAATGTTTGTTTACATTCGCCATTTTTGGCTGCAGTTTTCACAACTCCCGGGAGAGTGAGTGGAGTGGTTTTCCGTTGTTACACGGTTACTGAAAATCGCACTTTTGGGAGTTCAGAAATCGCACTTTTGACAGTTCGCTTAAACGAACTGAAAAAAGTGTGATTTCGCGAACTCGAAAAATGGTAAAAATCGCCAAAAAACGAGTTCAGTTAAGCGAACTCCCAAAAGTGCGATTTTGGACTTAGCGAAATTTTTGAAATTCGTTGAAATGTTTCGTCTTAAATATTTATTGTTAGTTTGTTTTTGCGCTCCGGAGCTTCGGGTTGATTTTCAGGTAAGCCTTCCAATGTTGGCAAAAAAGTTCGGTCCACCGGTGGACGGATTACTGGACAAGAACGCAAGAGGAATCCGTCCGCCGGTGGACGGATTGCCTTCCAATGTTGGCGAAAAGGTTCGGTCCACCGGTGGACGGATTAGAGCACAAGGTTTTGCAAGAGGAATCCGTCCACCGGTGGACGGATTGCCTTCCAATGTTGGCGAAAAAGTTCGGTCCACCGGTGGACGGATTACTGGACAAGGACGCAAGAGGAATCCGTCCGCCGGTGGACGGATTGCCTTCCAATGTTGGCGAAAAAGTTCGGTCCACCGGTGGACGGATTACGCAAGAGGAATTCGTCCGAAGGTGGACGGATTGCCTTCCAATAATGGCGAAAAGGTTGGGTCCACCGGTGGACGGATTACGACACAAAGTTTTGCAAGAGGAATCCGTCCACCGGTGGACGGATTGCCTTCCAATGTTGGCAAAAAGGTTCGGTCCACCGGTGGACGGATTATTGGACAAGGACGCAAGAGGAATCCGTCCGCCGGTGGACGGATTGCCTTCCAATAATGGCGAAAAAGTTCGGTCCACCGGTGGACGGATTACGCAAGAAGAATTCGTCCGAAGGTGGACGGATTGCCTTCCAATGTTGGCGAAAAGGTTCGGTCCACAGGTGGACGGATTACGGCACAAGGTTTTGCAAGAGGAATCCGTCCACCGGTGGACGGATTGCCTTCCAATGTTGGCGAAAAAGTTCGGTCCACCGGTGGACGGATTACCAGACAAGGACGCAAGAGGAATTCGTCCGCCGGTGGACGGATTGCCTTGGGACCATCCATAAACCACGTGGACACTTTTTTGGTAATCTCGAACCCCCCCCCCCCCTCTTCGTGGACAATTGTCCATACAATAAAAATCTTTTTTGTATGGAGCGTGGACAATCGCCATACCCCCCCCCCCCCCCAAAGTGTCCACGTGGTTTATGGATGGTCCCCTTCCAATGTTGGCGAAAAGGTTCGGTCCACCGGTGGACGGATTACTAGACAAGGACGCAAGAGGAATTCGTCCGCCGGTGGACGGATTGCCTTCCAATGTTGGCGAAAAGGTTCAGTCCACCGGTGGACGGATTACGGCACAAGGTTTTGCAAGAGGAATCCGTCCACCGGTGGACGTATTGCCTTCCAATGTTGGCGAAAAAGACGGATTACTGGACAAGGACGCAAGAGGAATCCGTCCGCCGGATTAGCAAGAGGAATATTTCCACCGGTGGACAGACCTCACTTTCCGAAGATCTTTTCGATTCCAGCCTTGGGCCGGACTGGCCGGAACGATAACATCGCCGCATCACAGGTGTGCGACGGGGTTCGCTGAACCTCCCGTCCTTTCGTATTATTTTTATCACCATCTGCGATGGATTCCTCGTTCCTACCAAAAACGCGTTCCGGACTCCCTACCAAGTACGCGTTCTGGACTCGACCACCCTCAAACTGGTAAAACTTATTCTTGATTAAGCTTATCTGTAACTAACCTTTTTTTAGGTCAACTCGGACATTCCCGGAATCCTGGAAAAAAACATCCGGACGCTATCTGGCAGCCGCGTTGTAGTTGTACACGATTAATCTGGAAGATCCAAGCTATGATCTGAAGCTGGTGGGATGTCAGACGAGTGCGCATCGGTTCCACAAAGTCGTGTGGAGTCTGCTGGATTTTGGTACGGCCACGACCACGAACCCGAACGGAGTCATTGTCGGTGGTTGCGAAGGTGGCGTCATCCTGGTTTACAGCGCTTCGAAGCTGTTGGCCGGGGAGAACGCGCTGATGGTCCAGCAGGTCAAACACAACGGAGCGGTGCGCAGTATGGACTTCAATCCGTACCAGAATTAACTGTTGGCCTCGGGAGCGTCGAGGTCGGAAATCTACAACTGGAATCTGAACAACACGGCGGCGTCGATGACCCCAGCAACGAAGGCGCAACCAGTTGAGGATGTTCAGGGTCTCGCGTGAACTCACAGAAATGACTCAGCCATGGCGGATTGGGAGCGGAGCCGGTCAAAATTCGTACTACGAGGCGGCCACCGTACAGCAGCGACAACACCACAGCGAAGAAATGTACCAAAAACCTGGCAGCAGTACGGCGCGCAAGAAATCCTACCAAACCTCGCTGATCCGGTGTCTGGACTTTCTGGATCGTGATCGGGTACGCCGACGGGCGGCTCGAGTTCTGGGACGGCACCACCGGCAACTTGAAGGTAAGCTCGTAGATCTCAAGTCGTGTTGGCAGCTAACTGAGGTGCGTTTGTTTCAGGGCATTCACGAGAGTGCACTCGCAAGAACGGTGTCACCAACATCAAGCTGGCTGGGGACAAGGTGGTGGCGGCCCGGCTCAGCAGCCGCATCGACTTCCTGCGGCTCGAAATATACACCAAGAGTCGGCAGATCGACTGGGGATTTTCGTTCGCGTACCGGCGCAGTAAGTTTTATCAACTCAATTCCAAGGATCACTTTTAACAACTTTCAAAATTTCCAGCGCACATTCGCACCGGTTCGGCGGGTAGCTTAAGCATATTCCAGCAGCCGAACGGTCCGGCCAGAGTTCATCACGCCTCGGAGGAGGAGCTGCGCGGCATCCAGGTGTTTCACCAGCAGGGGCACTAGAACCGGAACCGTCATGACCGGCAGCATGGACCACACGGTGTAGTTGTCGTGAAGAAGAGTCACCAGCTGCAGTTTACGCTGCACAGTCACCTCGTGTCGTGGCCCGTTCGAGCCGCTGAATCCCAGCTGGATGTGACCTCGGTCGAGGACTACCGCAAGATGCGCGAGTACGAGCAGGAAAAGTTCCTGAGCATGGTCAAGCAGGTCAAGAACGCCGGAGCAACGCTCGCAATCTGACAAAGGGGATTCGACGACGAGGCGAACCAATTACTGCTGCAGCAAGAACTGCCTGCCGTTCGCTGTCCCATTCTGTGGTCCCGAAATCGTACTGATCCCCATCGCCACCAGCGGCAGAATCGTGCCTCGCTTGGGCTAAACTACACACAGGAAGTGGAACTGGTAACCGGAACTCGCCTGTTGTCGTCATCGTGCTTCCGGCCTTTGTCACCGAACCTAAAAATCGGCGGAGTCACGCGATCCTGCCCGGTGCATTAACTCCAAAATCCATACTTTTTATAATTGTTTGAGTTTTTAGAGTAAAAATAATAAAATAAAAATAGCGCCGTGTTGTTAATTTATTTTAAACTTAGTTTTCATTTCAATCCCAAAAGAGAAATCCAAAAGCGCCCGAAGGTAGGCAATCTCTTAACCTGTGAAATATTTCCCCAGCTCGAACTCGGCAAATCATGAAAATCATGATTTTGCCAGTTCGACCCACTTTACCAAAAAAAGTGTTATCCGAGTTGAACTCGAAAAATCATGATAATTACCATTTTTTTGGTTTTATTTGGTAAGCGTGTATCGTTGTAATGTTGTTGTCATCCGGCACCATTAATCAGTTTGTCTCGAGTTGGCGTTCATCTCATGAACTGGTCATGACGGTGTGCACCTGAAGATCAGTTCAGGATCTTTACCAACCGTTTCGACGAGAAAATCAAGGTAAGTGAGTTCAGCTTAATGCGAGAGTATATTTCTAGTGTTTTTTTGCATAGGTCCTATAAACATATGAAACACAATAGCTTATAGGACCTTTAAAAAATTCTGAATTTGCTTATTATCTTTTTGGATAATTAAAGGACGTTGCCGTCGATTGACTAATTTCTGCGAAATGCTGATAATGTTCTCAGGACATTATCTTTGTTGAGGCCAGGAACAAGAACAGATAATTTTTGGAGAACGCCCGCTCTGTGTTATAGTACCTGGTAAAGAACACCTTTTTGGAGTTGATGAAGCTGCACCTGACTTTCTGCTCATAGGCCGCTAAAACGGAGGTCTTGCGACAAGCCGTAAAATTGCCTAACAAATACGGAATGTGAGATGAACTGTAAAACTTCGGGGCACTTTGGTTTACCCCCTTTCTTTTCTTTTTTTTTAGATAGTCAAAACGGCGAAAGTTTCGTCACTCATCGCGGTAGTTAGTACCATCTGCTTTAGAAGTTTCGGCCACCGTTTTCTGTTTAAGTGATGTAAGTCAACGACATGATTATCACCTTAGTCCAGGATAGGTTCAACTATGGTCAACCGATGACGTTTAAAATTATACCGTAAGTAGAAAAAAAGTTCAATGTTTTTCATAAACACACTTGATTTCAGTACATTCATCGACAAATGGCATTTTAATTTACAATTAAATTGATGTAAATTCGCATCATTAATGACGTGCACTTTTGGAACATCATAAATTATTTAAATTTACCCGATTTTTTTTCTGTGTTGAGCTATGTTCGGAATTGTTGATTAGCTCTGCGGCATTCACATATTGAAGAAATAACCAGCCCGAATACGTTGCTTCAAGCAAAGATGCTGCGGCAGTGAAAGATAAATGAAAAAAAAAAAAAAAACTTTTTTGTTTGTGTGTGTTTTTTATGGTATGAGTATGACTTTAACCCAAGTGTTTCAAGTGATGCAAGTGTATATTTTCAAGTCTCCAAATTACTTCGAAATTACACCCCCAATGAACCCGGCAGGTTTTGCGGTGTTGGTTGTTTTTACTTGCTTTTGCATATATGATTTGAAAAGTTTTCTCCTTGTTGGCAATTTTCACGTACATAACACTGCAGTTCCTTGCACTGTGCTTTATTTGTCAATTAGCATGCATACACGTGTTTTCCCGTTGCTGCAAACACGTGACCAAACTTTGTGAAAGTTGATTGGGATATCGTATGTTTTCAGACTACAGGGTAATTTTTGGTGTTGCAAGATGGCGGTTGGGTATCACGTCTAGTTCGAGTTATTTTAAATAACGATACATATATCAATATAGTTGTGTAACTTGATAAAATTTGCATTTGCAAATGTTAACTAAATCGCAAAAAGAAAACATTTACAAACTATTAAACTGTAGAAACTTACTAATAAGTTGTAGCAGGTATCCACAAAAGTACAGACTTGGTAATTCAGAAAAAATAAATGCTTCTTACTTCTCCACAACCAAATGTTATCTAAAATTGTATAAACCTAAGGTACCTATCCAACCTCAAAAAGCTCTTTCCTCCCCTTTCGGCTTGCGGAAACTCTGATTGATAGTGTTCATTAGGTGGCATAATGGTACCATTTACTCTTGAATCATCCCCCTGGCAGGATTCTGCTGCTGCTGCTGCAAACTCGGGAAGCAAAGTTTAAAAACGCGAGGGTGAACGGTTTAAAATACGGCCAATTAAATTTAATTGAAGTTGGTCGTTTTTTAGCCGGCGTGCTTAATTTTTCAAGTGGGGTGAAAAATCCTCCTTTTTGATTTTATGGATCTTGAATAGACTGCTTGGAGTGCTGGAATATTTAGTGTGCTTAGAGGGAGGTTTTTTTTTTGTTGATGTCTAGCATAAAACCATTTTCACTTGATTTGGGTTGGGATGTTTGTGTTTGAACATCTTCTAAGAAGGCTGGATACTGTGAAAAGCATGAAATGCTTTTTTTAAGAATCGTTAACTTGTTCTTAAAGGCAGTTTCCAAAACTTTTTAACAGCCTCTCAGCTGGCACCAATTTCAACAAAGTTGACCAAAATTGAAATAAAAAAATCCCTCCGAACGCACCGAGAAAACAATAAACAAACAGTCCGAGCATAAAAACAGCAAACTCGTTTTACCCCAACACTCGAGCGATATTTAATTATTTCGTACGGGATCACTCGCCTACAGCTATTTGTTTGCGTCCTACCCAAGAACCCCACCCACTCCCTAACAAGCGCGATAATGAAGCGTGACGCGGAAAAGTTTGGCCCGTGATGTCCCTCGGTTCTTATCCGCTACCAACCCACTGCATACAGCTGGTTTCAGCTCAGCCCAGAGGGAAAGCTTTTCGTTTTTGTCGACATCATGTTGGAATGGAACATTTTCAACAGCGGAAAAAAATGATCGGAAAACTTTTATTTACCACGGTAATAGTAATAGTAAATTTCTTCATTGTATTGTAAAATATGGTATTATTTTAAACCAATATGTTGTTATGTGTTTTCACAAAACTTGTATAAACAATTTTTTGACACATTTAAGTTCACTAATAGCTTTTAGAACTTCTTACTTATGACCCATCCACTGCAATTAAAAAGCCTGGGTGTAAAATAAATTAAGCCATACTTTATGAATTATTATGTAATATTACACCCAGATGTATGTAGCCCGTGATTACGGGAAAACTACTTGACAAAAATTTAAAGCTGCTATAGGCGTTTATTTATTCGGTCTGATAGCCGAGCTGGCTAAGGCGTCAGTCCTCTCAGTGAGTGTTAAGTTTGAATCCCGTCGGTTTCGTTTTTTGTGTAGAAAAACTGTCATGTATTGTGTGATATTAAGTGACTTTAATCACAAAGGTTATATGCTAAAGTTGGCATGCAATTTAAACAATTTTGCTAGGTTGTAATTGAAAAACGTTACTAAATCCACCTTCAGGTGGTTGGTGTCTTCCTCAGGTTCATGTGAATACATTCAGTTAAAATAGCATTATTCTCCCTAAAAATGTTAGACAAATTAAGAATCCTTACTTATTTTTTTTTGATAGGATCTTCAATCTTTATAGCTTAATTGGAACAAATATTTTGATCAAATTTTTTGAGACTTGATTTCAAAAAGTGTGTAATGAGTACTTGAATGCTTGTAGCTTTTGATGGGGCTGTCAGACTTTCAATCTTGTGGGTTCGTATGAAACACCTTTTGATTACCCATATAACGATCTAACGATGGGAGAACCGGACAATATTTTCATAAAAAATATCTAAGATTCGGCCTTCGGTGTATAAATTACACTTAAAGGCTTATAATTTTTAGCAGGGTTGTCATATCTTCGATATTTTAGGCTCATTTGAATTATCTAACTAACGACGGGTCGCATGATGAACCTGGACATCATTTTCATCAAAATATCTGAGATCCGGCCTATAAAAAGTGTATAATTAGCACTAAGTGCTCATAAATTTTGATAGGTTTGTCAGATCTTCAATGTTTTGGACTTGTTATAAAGGTCTTCTAAATACCTTTCTAAAAAAGTATACCAAACATGACGGGTTTTCTAACACAAAACAACCCTTTTTACAATACTCCGGACTTTTCTCGAAATGATTTTTTTTAGCATAACTTTTGAAGTACTTTAACATCATAATATTCACTAGGGTCTTATGGGACACCAAAACGGATCGAATGAGGCCAATATGGTTGAAATTTCAAGCCTCTTTTTACACCTTAGCTTTCATCCACCCCGGTATTTGAACTGACGACCTTTGGATTGTGAATCCAACTGCCTACCACAAAGCAAAAAATCCGATGGTAAAATCGCATGGAAAACTCGCACATAACCTTTGTGAGAAAAAGCATGTTATATTGTATGAGAAAACGTGTACACAAAAAGCATGTACCGAAGAAAAAATTAGGTCTGCTTACCCCAAAAATAACATCAATTTGGCGAGAGTCATATTCATATTACTAAATCCGCGCCCCAACAATCTCGGCTATCTAACCATTATAACGTCATGATTCGAATTCCCGGACGCTTCGAAACCCGGACACTTCAACTTGTTTTATCAATTATTTGGATATAAGTTCGCATAAGGGTCATTCCACCTGAAGTGTGCAAGAAAAAATGCAAATTTGAAAATTACCATCTCCGATTCTGCTCAAATTTGGTAGAGCTGTTGAGACTATCAAAACATGCAAAAATCCCGAATTTCATCCAAATCGGACCACCCCCTCCATTTTTGTACCCTCCCAAAAAATCGACTTTTTGGCGATTTTTGAGCGAAACCCCTATCTTCAAACGACGATAACTCAGGAACCACAAATCTTAGAGGGTCGGTCTTAGACTCAATTTTGAAGGAAATTGGACGTAGAATCCATTTCCGTGATCAAAATTTAGATTAACATATTTTTTCTGCCTGTATTGCGCAATTGAAAAGTTTAAATTGCCGTATCTCAAAACAGTCCAATTTATTTTCCAAATTTGACCTCACCATCGTATTCCCCGTCTGATTTTACATAAGAATCACTTATCGACAGAAAGGAATATGTTTCGTTCCAGTGATATCGAATTTTAAAGTTTTGAGTATTTGAGATTACCTAAATTAGCTACACTCGCCGCATATGCTAGAAGCACTCAGTCGTGCTGATCAATAACTGCTACCTGCTTTTATTTAAATAAGATTTCATCACAAATAATCTTTAGCAAAATAGGCAAATATTGAATTTACACCACTGTAGGAAACTGCTGTATTATCTTAAATTAAAAAATACTATACAGTTAATTTGTGTGCTAGCCCAATGGATAGCCCAAGAATGGAATTCCCGCAGAGCTAGCAGGATTTTGCAATTGATCTTGTAAGTAACACTTAAGAAAAAGGGTACGATACATTGTCGTGTTAAAAATTATGAATTAACATGAATAAAACTCTCGTGAAGCATGATTAAGGAGGAGTATTTCTGGAAAGTATAAAACTGAAAAATGTAAGAAAATCACAAAGATTAATCTGATTAAGAACAAATTCAGTTGTGTTGATTTCTTGTTTTTTATTTTTTTTTGTTTGTCAATCATTTCGAAATCTTGGAAGACGATACAGCTGCTGTCCACATGTATCCGAAGTATATGGTTTTGTTTTTGAAATTAAATGTACCAGAATTGAAAAAAAAATCATCAATTATTCAGATGAAACTGGTTCACAATATAAAAATCGGTTTAATATTATCAATCTTTCAAACCATAAGGCAGATTTTAGAGTTTTTGCTGAATGGCACTATTTTGCTACCGCACATGGGAATTATTTCATCTACTACAGCCAGCTCTACATTTGTTCTCGCTTTAAATAAAAGAAGAATTAGGAATTAGGAAAAATATGAAAATAATATAAAAATGATAAAATTGTATTGTAAACACACTGTAGCATTTGCAAATAAATATTAAAACTTCAGGATTTCTGGAAAGTATAAAACTGAAAAATTTAAGTAAATCACAAAGATTAATCTGATTTATTATCTGATTAAGATCAAATTCAGTTGTGTTGATTTCGACACCGTCCGAACAATAATCTTTTTTTTTTGTTTGTCAATCATTTAGAAATCTTGAAAGACGATAAAGCTGCTGTCCACATGTAACAGAATTGAAAAAATCATAAATTATTCAGATGAAACTGGCTCACAATATAAAAATCGGTTTAATATGATCACCCTTGAAACCGTAAGGCAGATTTTGGGGTTTTTGCTGAATGGCACTATTTCGCTACCGCACATGGTAATAGCTCTAGACCCCATGTGAGTTATTTCATCTACATACCACAGCCAGCTCTACATTTGTTCTCACTTCAAATAAAAGAAATAATTTGAGAAAGTGGGAAGAAATGAGGAATTAGGAAAAATATAAAAATAATAGAAAAATGTTTTTTTTTTGAAAATTGTATTGTTAAAACTCTGTAGCATTTGCAAATAAATATTCAAAGTTCAAATTTTACTTAATATGGTTTAATGACACTGAGATCATGAAAAACAGTGCATTGAAAATTACCCAATAAATATTCCTTAAACAAAAAATAGATTGTTCATGGCATTGATTATCTCAAAATCGTATAAAATTATAAAAAGAATTCATCTTACAGAACACCAGGTAGTAATTATTCATCATCACGAATTAGTGCTTCTAGCAGAGGCGGCGAGTGTAGCTAATTTAGGTAATCTCTCATACTCAAAACTTTAAAATTCGATATCTCTGGAACAAAACATATTCCTTTCTGTCGATAAGTGATTCTTATGTAAAATCGGACGGGGAATACGATGGTGAGGTCAAATTCAAAAAATAAATAGGGCTGTTTTGAGATACGGCCATTTAAAGTTTTCAATTGCGCAATACAGGTAGAAAACATATTTGAATCTAAATTTTGATCACGGAAATGGACGTCCGATTTCCTTCAAAATTGAGTCTAAGACCGACCCTCTAAGATTTGTGGTTCCTGAGTTATCGTCGTTTGAAGATAGGGGTTTCGCTCAAAAATCACCAAAAAGTCGATTTTTTGAGAGGGTACAAAAATGGAGGAGGTGGTCCGATTTGGATGAAATTCGGGATTTTTGCATGCACAGCTCTGCCAAATTTGAGCAGAATCGGAGATGGTAATTTTCAAGTGCTGTTCCGCTTCAGATGGAATGACCCAGAATGTCAAAACTGTGTTATTTGATGAATTGTAACATCAACTTTCATTTAAAGATTGTTTGAACGCTGTAGTTAATGCCAAAACAATTAAATAAAATAAAATTATAAGTTTACCAAAAATGCGAAATATTTCAACGGAAATATTTCATAGGCGTCCGAAGCACCGGGAAGGCAAAGCAGAAATTTATGTTTTTGATTTTCTTAAATTCAAGCCATTTTTTATATAAACTATCGATTGTTTTGATGTTAACAGCTTATTTGAGACCTAAAGAATGCAATTCACTAACATTTTAGTCCAAATTTGTGCGATTCATAAGCAAAAGCGAGTGTCCGGAATTCGAAGCAAAAGTGTCCGGATTTCGAATCAGCTTTTATCAGTGTCCGGGATTCGAAGCACAACAAGTCATTTTGATTTTCAAATTCTGATGAAAAATTGTTAGAAATGACATATTTTGCATGCATTCTCTTAAAACTGACTGTTTATACTAAATCCTGATGATATTTCTACATTTCCAACTTATTACCTGATTTTTTGCCAGCTATAAAAAAAAATATGGTATTAAGTGTCCGGATTTCGAATCATGACGTTATTAAAATTTGGTTCAACGCCAATGCACCAATAGGTTTCTCGTACGTCGTATACTGCATTTACTGTGATACGGTGTATGGGGACCATACAGCTACATGGGTGTTGATTCTGACAATTTCACAGCGGCGAGATAGCCGAGAGTGTTGGGGCGCGGACTTGGTATTCTGGAGATAACTCTCACCGGATTGATGATATTTTTGGGGTGTGCGAAATCTTTTTTTCTTGCGTACATGCTTTTTGTGTACACGTTTTCTCATGCAATATTACAAGCTTTTGTTCACAAAGCTGATGTGCATGCTTTTGCCTGCGATTTTAAACGGAAATTTTTTGCTGTGCAGCGACTCCATCGAGACAGGACCCAGGGGCCAACATTTATTTCCCCGTCCGACGGAAGGCGTGATCTGACTAATCTCGAAAAACGCTATCTGGACCTTCTGGGATCGAACCCAGGCCGACTGAGTGAGAGGCAACCACGCTTACCCCTACACCACGGGTCCAAAAAAAAATCACGAGAACATATAAAAAAAATAACAATACGTTGACTTTTAGCCATAAAAATCAATTTCGATAAACAATAATCAAACAACAACAACACTTTGCCGAATACACTAAATCAATCAGAAAATTTCTTTTCACTAATGATGCAGAATAATTATTTTTTTCATAGAAAATGTAGGTACAAGAAAAATCAAATATAATTACAAAATTTATAACAGCGAATTATAATTGTTTTTAAATATTTTATAAAATTCAGCTAAAAATATGTCATGCCAAAATAACTGTTAAAGTAGGCCTTTTCTCTAGAAACGTAATTTTACCCCTTGGGCTTTCCCTATAACCTTCGTGCGTACTACGCGATCGTCAAACTTTTACTCTCTTTTTCTTTCCACCGATATCACCTTTTGGCAGGTCTGTCTTCACCTTCGCCGCGCCCGGAGCGCACGTGGCAGGTGTTTAAGCTTCCTGTCACTTTCAAAGTTTCCAAGTCTTCACGAAATGAACAAGCGCGATAGCAAACGAGCGAAAAACGATTCTGGTGCTCTTTCCCCAACTTTTCTCTGGCTCAACGGTGGCCGAAACAGGAGGAAAATTATAATCAAATTTATTTCACCCTAACTTTGAGCACGTAAGCTATTTGAACTTTAAATTAATTTTCCAAACTTTCGGGCGAACTTTGGATGCTTTCGGGTAGGGCGAGGACGGAGTTTGTCACCACCAAGCCTTTGGAATGAAGGGCCTAAGGTGCCCCAGTGCACCCTACTGGAAGGTCTTTAGAGACCATTGGTTTTTATGACAAGCTTTAGCACATTTCGCATGAAATTTCATCGGATTTGAGGCGTTGACGAGCTTTAACATTTTCCTCAATTATCTCATAAGAGGTATCGATTGTCGTTTTCAGAAAGAGATAGTTTCAGAATATTCAAATTACGTTCAAGTAAACTTAAAGCGAAACCAACTAATATTTTTGATGAAAATAAACATAGAAATAACAGAGGAAAACATAAAAAGCTAAGATGTTGATGGCATCAAAATGAGATTGTTCACGGAATTTAATTTTGCCGTTGGAAGTTCAAATACCATAAACAAGAAGGTAAAAGCGATCCTTAACCGGGCAGCTTAAAAAGACACTCTTATTTAAATTTGTTATTGCCCTCGACGGTCGGAGTCGTAAAAACGACACGCTGATGCTCTTCCTTCAGTCGGTCATCATCTCTCTGCCCGGGCCGGCCGGCAAACTTGGCTCGTTGAACGCTAGATTGGCTCAATTTTCCAGCCGACGTGCCGCATCGTTCAAAGAGGGATGACATCGCCGTCGACCGCCAGACCAGACGGAATTTCCGTTGCTTTTTTTTAAAGTCTTTTGGCTCTTTTGGATTGGCCAACTTGAGCTTTTCTATCTTTTCTTTTGTGAAATGGGGGGAAAACTAGAGTTCGTGGGAGTGTTGCCAGCTTTTCCGGGTTTCAAACCCTTGAATCTTGAATCCAAATTGGATCGATTTAATATTTGGATCATGCAATCTCTTTCAAATTCTTACAACTTTACAACACAACTGTTTTATTATGATGTCATATTACCATATCACAAGCTTACAAACTAATCGTCTCAGAATTATTATCTCCTACAATCTCAAAATCTTACATTTACACATTTTGACAATTATTTTTATACTAAAATTTGACAATCTTACCGTCTCACAATCATAATATCTTATCGCTTCACAATCATTTTATCCTACAAACTGGAAATCGTACCGTTTCAAATTATGACAGTCTTACTATACTGTCATACAACCATTCTCTCTTACAATCTGATAATCTTGCCGTCTCACAACCTGACTATTTACTGTCTTACTATCAGTCAGATAATCTTACCGTTTCACAACCATTGTATACTACAATCTGACAATTCGCCACCTCACAATCAATGTTTTCTACAATTAGTTAATCTTACCGTCTCACAATGTTTCTATCCTACAATCTGCCAATTTTACTATCTTCCAATCTGATAATCTTATCGTCGCACAATCTTTGTTTCCTAAGAAAAGAATCAGAACATCTAACGACCGTAAGGTCTTTTGTGGTCTTTATTGCAAGTTTCTGCTCGAACCTAAGAGTCCGCAGGCTTGAATGGGTTGAGCACCCAAATCTCTTTTAATCCAAGGAACCTTCCACCCCAGGGTTCAAACTGACGACCTTTGGAATGCAGGTCCAACCGGCGCGCCGTCAGCAATTCCACCATAGCAGGCTTTGTTTGGTGTGTTGTTTGTCCTTATACGGGACAGACGACCGCCTCTCCAATTGTACAATTTTACCATCATAAGTTTTCAATAAATTCATGTTGAGAGAGCAGACAACCAAGTAAGTTGCTGTCTTATTATTCCAAAATTGACAATCTTACGGACCCAGTTCTGAAACAACCTGATTTTAAAAATAGAGCAGTTCTCTACCAAAACCGGAAATGGATTTTATTTGTATTTTTGGTTATGGCTCAAACTTTGTGGGAACCTTCCCTCTATGACCAAATAAGCTATTTTGTGTCATTGGTTCACCCATACAAGTCCCATACAAGACGCATTTTTTCAATGTAAAATTGAATTTCCAATCGAAAAGTACTTTACCGATTTTTTGATTAAGGACTCTGTTTTCAAGATATAGCCACCGAAAGTTTGATTTTAGCGAAATATTTGAAGTTTTTAGATTTTTAAAATTGTGACCATGAATGACCATCTCTAAAATTTTTTTTTTGAAGAGTTCAGAAAATTTGCTATGAAATTTTCTAAAAGACATTGAAGATTGGACCTCTGGTTGCTGAGATACAGCGGCTTAAAGGAAAAAAAAAACACGAAAATTGAAGTTTTCTAAGTCTAACCCAAACAACCCTTCCATTTTCTAATGTCGATATCTCAGCAACTAATGGTCCGATTTTCAATGTTAAAACATGAAACAATCGTGAAATTTTTCGATCTTTTCGGAAAAAATATTAAACAAAAATTAAATCAAGATCAGCATTTTAAATAGGCGTAATATTGAATGTTTGGCCCTTTTAAAATGTTAGTCTCAATTTAAAAAATTTCAAAATATTTTTTTCGAAAAGATCGAAAAATTTCACGAATGTTTCATGTTTTAACATTAAAAAACGTAGTTGCTGAGATATTACATTTTAAAAAAATACGTCAATCATAACTCAGCGGCAGATTTTTTGACCATGTTTCTCTATGGCTTAAAAGTTGCGGGTTTTAGTCTCCTAAAACATATACAAAAAATCTCGAAAATCAAAAAAAAATTAATATTGGGAAATTGAGTTTTTTTTAAATAAAAGTTGATTAAAAAATCTGCATTTTTTCCGTTTACCTATTTTTTTCTCAATAGTCCTCAACAATACCTACAACTTTGCCGAAGACACCAAATTGATCAGAAAATTTACTCAAAAGTTACAGCTGTTTGAATCTTTACGTACCATTTTTGTATGGACAGCAGCCAAAATTGTATGGAGACTTGTTTGAGTGAACCAATGACACGAAATTGCTTTTTTGGCCATAAGAAAGTCCCTCACAAAGTTTGAGCCAAATAAAAAAACACAAGAAATAAAAATGGTCGAAATTGGCTGATGTTGTAGAGAGTTGCTCAATAGTCAAACTTTATTTTATATAACTATGAAGCTAGCACATTAGGGGATAAATAAAAAAAAAACATATGAATAGTTTGGTTTGAACATACTAAAATTTCTGTGTGTAGCGTTAACAGCAATTGTATTGAAATCTCCTTTTTTGTATTTATTTTATTTTTGATTTTTTTTTTCAATATTCGAGTTAAGTTTACGCGTAATTTAATTTCAAATTCCCAAAACTTGTCATGAAAAAGTACAAGCAAATTTTGACGGCACAAGCCAAGGGATCTGACCACTTTGCCCCCTTCCCAGAAGAAGAAAAAAACTTAACTCGTTCAAAACCAGGCGATAAGACAGTGCTCGTGACTTTTAAGTGATGAAAAAAGAGGTCCACGTCGTAAATCTATTCCGCTGGTCGACCGAAGAAGTTTTCGCTCGCCAAGGAAGAGGGGGGTAATAAAAAGGACATTCACTTGCGGGGAAAATGAAAGGGGAAAGAAAAAAATAAATATAAGTGATCCGGGGCAACTTTTTGGCTGACTGCAAGTTTAGAGACGATGAAAAGCTCATTTCGAGTCATCTTTTGAGGATCTTGTACACGCGCATAGTTTCACGCAGACTGTTTCGTGGGATTTTTGAGGGTTAATTATTAAAAGGATTTATATTTAAATTAACGAAAACGAATTTATGAACATGAATTTGGGCAATTTAAGGTTTTAATGAGCCCCGTATTAAATTAAGTCAGCACTTTTGAAACCAAAATTTAACATTGGAAATGTGTGACATATTGAAATGTTGGTATCGAAGTGGACTGAACAAAGAAAGCATGCAGACAAGTAAAGATGGTGAAAAAAGGGACAGTAAAGTTGTTGATGGAGAAAATTTTGTTTCGAAATGGTTTGTTAATACGCGTTACGAGCGACGAACCCCGGGGTTAAGGCAAGAGTGTGGACGCTGAAAGGGGACAGTTTATGAGGGCGCTATATTTCATAAACGTAAACGGATTGTTGTTGGCTGAAGTTTAGTGTGATGTTATATCGCTGATTTGTATTATTTAGCTAGACATAGATAGTGATGTTGTTTTATTTTGACTGCTTTTTTGTTTGGAAAACTCTTATTAATCTGCAAATTTAAGAGAAATATTGACTTCTCAATATAGCTACAGTATTTAAACTTTTTATTTATCTGCAGATTGATTTTATTTGTATGCAGATGAGTATCCGAAAAAATGATCTGAATTAAGTACCTACCAAATTAGCGTAAAATCAAACATTACATCGCCAAACAATTTTGTGAAAATTACTTTGAAACAATTTGCTAACCGCAGGATATTCACCTCTAATGGGATGGTCGAAGACCAGCAAAAAAAAAACCCTGAAACAAAGAAGAATCTTATAAATGATTAACAAGCTAACCGCACCATAAAAATGGACATCCTTCCGGCCTGGCACGCCATCAGCCGAGGTTAGAACCCTCCGGATAGGGCCGCAGATAAAAGGGTTCGCAGTTTCTTCGCCGGTGCACATTTATCGGAAGAGCGGTACTTTTCTGCTTGTTTTTCTTTTTGGCTTCCCGGGCAGACGGTAATAACAAAATTAATAATATTTCAATAACAAATCCTGTTAAAATAACAAAAAGTGGTATTATTTTATCCTGAAGTTCAACTTCAAGAAGAAAAAATAATAAAAGTTTCTGATAAAATAACAAAATTTGGTATTGAAGTGATATTATATTGAAAATGTTTAATAACACGCTAATAAGAGGAAATGTCATTCATTTCAAAAACTCTCCTAATAACAAAATTTGTTATTCGTTCGGTATACTGACTTAGAAATACAATTACCATAAATCGCAAAAATGGAATAGTTTCTAAGTGTCCTTAATACAATCTGTTATTATTTGTTCTTTTGTTAAATATGTTTAGATCTTTGGGATAATTTTGACCAATTTCGTCGGGGTCATTATTTTGGCCATGAAATGGGGTCCTTAAGCTAAAATTATTCTAAAAAGTTGAAAATTTGAAAGTTGATTTTTTTAATTATTTGATATACCCCCTAAAGGACTTTGTTTAAAATGGTTAGAACTATGCGATAATTTTGACCAATTTCGTCGGGGTCATTATTTTGGCCATGAAATGGGGTCCTTAAGCATAAATTATTCCAAAAAGTTTAAATTTTGAAAGTTGATATTTTTAATTATTTGATATACCCCCTAAGGGACTTTGCTAAAATTGGCTTGAACTATGGGATAATTTCATTCCTTTGTGGACCATCATTCAGTGAGGTACTCCTGGATTTTAGCTCCTGAAAAGTGCTTAAAAAGTGCAAAAATGCCTCAGGGCAAGAAAAAGAGGCGGTCCTCACCAGCAGGATCGGCAGATTTGAAGAAGCTAAAGAATGCCGAAGCGCTACCTGCAAAGCCAGGCAGTTTGAGCAAGGACGCTCAAAAATTGTCTGGAAACCAGTTCGCTACCCTCCCTGTGGACGTGAGCGAGAAGGAAGAATTTGAACGACGGGAAAAGTTGCCACCCATTTTTGTGAAAACATCGTCATCGGACTCGGTGCGAAAGTGGCTGACCGGATTTATCAAATCTGGCGCTTTACGAGCTTCCATTCGCTTGTGTGCTGATGGACTCAAAATTCTGCTACCTACCAGAAAGGATTACAACTACGTTCGGGATTTCCTGAACAACACAAAGATTGAATACTACAGCCATGACGATCCAGGTAAACGCCCCATGAAACAGGTCCTCCGAGGCCTGTACGACATGGATGTGAGTGTGCTGAAAGAAGAGCTCAAAACTCTTAAGTTGAACGTGATCGAAGTCTTCAAGATGACGAGACACAACAAGGACATCAAGTATCGTGATCAACTGTACCTGGTTCATCTCGAGAGAGGATCGACAACGCCGTCTGAGCTGAAAGCAGTTCGGGCAATTTTCAACATCATCGTGACTTGGGAACGTTATCGTCCAGTGCACCGTGACGTGACGCAATGTTCGAACTGCTTGCAGTTTGGACATGGTGGAAGGAACTGTTTCATCAAGAGTCGTTGTGCAACCTGCGGAGGTGAGCACAAAACTCAAGCTTGCGAAACAATCAAAGAGAACATCGAAGCCAAATGCTTCAATTGCGGTGGCGACCATTCGACCAAGAATCGAAGCTGCCCAAAACGTGCTGAGTTTGTAAAAATTCGGCAGCAAGCGACGACGAGGCACCAACCAAATCGTCGCAAAACACCACCAACTTTCACGGACGTGGATTTTCCTGCTTTGGCGTCACCAGGAGCAGGATCTACTCGAGTGGTTCCAAATCTGCAGCCATTGCCGTTGAATCAGCGGCAAAGAGTTGCAGAGCATACAACACCTCCAGGCTTCAGTCAGCAACCGAAGGAAAACCAACCAACATCAACGGGTGAAGGCAGTAGTGACCTGTTTTCACCACAAGAACTTCTGAACATTTTCATCGAGATGACAACAACACTGCGTGGTTGCAAAACTCGCCAGGAACAAGTAAGAACTCTTGGAGCATTCATCTTAAAATACAGTTCGTAGTTCACTCGTTCTAGTGATTTTGAATATTTCAATGGATTTATTTTTTTTAGTTTTAGGTTAGGTTAAAGTGATTTTTTTTTCTTTTTTACCCAAATGTATTCAATTCAATGCAATAATGTAAAACAATTTGAAGCAAATAAATAAATGTGATCAGTTAATAATAAAACGAAAAATACAACAAAGATGAAGAGCATTAGGCCATACCACTTATCATGTAAAAGAAATGTAATTATTATAAGAATGTTCAATAAAGACATATTTAATTTCAAAAAAAAAATGGGATAATTTCGACGAATTTCGTCGGGGTCTTTATTTTGGCCATGAAATGGGGTCCTTAAGCTCAAATTATTCTGAAAAGTTGAAATTTTGAAAGTTGTTTTTTTTAATCATTTGATATACCCCCTAAGGGATTTTACTAAATTTGGCTAAAACTAAGAAATAATTTTGACCAATTTTATCGGGGTCATTTATTTCACCATGAAATGGGGTTTCAAGCTAAAATTAATCCGATAAAATTAACTTTTGAAGGTTCATTTTTTTTAATTTTGTTATATTCCCTAACGGAATTGATTTATTTATTGAGAATTTTTGATGTGTGAATAACAAAAACTGTTATTATTTTCATAGAGCCAGGAAGTCGGAGCTGACGTTGAAGTTCGAGCTGGAGTGAGACCTCGGAGACTGCATCGAATTTGCAAATTTTCAGCAACTTTTACTTGGAGTCGGAATCTGTGAAGTCGGGTATTTTTAGAGAGCTGAAGTCGTCGTTGACGTCATATCCTGCATCCAGAGTCGGAGTTGTCTTCAAAGTATGGATTCAAAGTCGCTTGGAGGTACCCGACTCTGCAGCCCTGACTAGTACATAGGAGTTATGGCAACTGCAAGTTTATTTGCAAATTACTAATAAACTAAAACAATAACTTTTTTTGTTATGGAGACATACCAGTTCAATAACATTTTTTGTTATTATGCTGCTCCACCTCTCCGCACAAAATAACAAATCTTGTTATTCCTTCATGATTTCTTCTGTGTTATTGGTTTGTTATTGCAATAACAACATAATAACAGTTTAAGTTATTCTTCGAACAAATCTTTGTTATTGATTTTTGTTATTTTAACAACTAATCCGATCATCCCAATAACATATTTCGATCTTCTCACTTTATCAAAAACTGATCTTCCCAAGTTATTTCCGTCTGCTCGGGGAGTCAGATGGGTCGCTTAAGGCTGGTGCCACTCATACCAAAAGGTGCGATTTTGAACCGCTTAAGGATGGATCACAGACAAATCAACTTATCAAAAGATTTTTTTTTCCATTTTATGTGAAAATTGAAATTATCGATTATCGAAACATTTTATCGATTTGATTTTGTCATTGTTTTCGATTTGGGTAATTCTCTACCAACTCACACGAAATCGGGAAAAGTTGCCCCGACCCCTCTTCGATTTGCGTGAAACTTTGTCCTAAGGGGTAACTTTTGTCAATGATCACGAGTCCGAGGTCTGTTTTTTTATATCTCGTGACGGAGGGGCGGTACGACCCCTTCTATTTTTGAACATGCGAAAAAAGAGGTGTTTTTCAATAATTTGCAACCTGAAACGGTGATGAGATAGAAATTTGGTGTCAAAAGGACTTTTATGTAAAATTAGACGCCCGATTTGATGGCGTACTCAGAAATAAAAAAAAAGAGTATTTTTCATCGAAAAAACACTAAAAAAGTTTTATAAATTCTCCCATTTTTTTAATAATATTACTATCTAAGCAACTTCCTATGATTGTGTTTCAAGACAAACGAAAATAAAATACTTTCAATAAAATTATGTCTAATGATCGATGAAATCCAAAACTTACTAAAAATAACAGCACAAAAATTTGATGTTGAAAATGGAACGAAGCTAAAGAGAGGGAACCCATCCCGGACACAGGTAACAATTTCCTCGCTTCGGGTTATCTTGTTTTGGAAAACCTACGTGGAAAGTGGAAAAGTTTCATGTTTTGCCCCCGAGCATGCTGCTGGTGGAAAATGCTGCCAACATCGAGCGAAAATGATAATCCCAACCGTTTTTCATGCCACCGGCGCTCTTTTTTTTCTCGCGGGTCTGGAATTTTTGACAGTTACTTTATGGTGTTGTTATTTTGCAAAGTTTCACCCAAACTTACCAGACTGGAAAATGTGCTCGCGGAAGTTGGACCGCGATGATCAAAAGGGTATAACATTCTGAAAGTCTATTGAAAGCCACTTTAATCGTTTCAATTGATAGACTACGCTCTTAAAATGAAATGAAAATATAGAATGATTTTTAACTAGATATTGTGGCTTTAGATTAAAATCCTTCTTGAAATATTTGTCGCAAGCAAGTACAAATCAGTCAAGCTTCCCCTCGAGCACTGTTTGCAAACGGATAATCCGATACAGAACCCAGAACTCTCGATGGCAAATCCCCGCACAATCTGGAGCCACATCGAAACAAAGAATTCAATTAACGTCTGAGTCCTCACTTCGGTTGCAGCTGCAACCTGCTGCTCTGGGAACAGGTGAGTCTGTGGCAAATCCTTTGAGAGCTCGAAAGAGTTTCTACCGTTTGCAGCACTGTCCGGTAGGTTCAAGTTTCCAGGAGCAGTTTGGCGGTATTTATTTGAAGCTTTTTTGCGATTTAATTTAGCTAAACTTTGCTTGCAAAGTTAAAAACAGGTCCAAAATTAATTATATTTACGTACTTTATTTAATTGGAACGTCAATCGAAAAATTTCAATTTAAGTCCACCGTCATTTTGCCAGAACAGCAAGACCAGCAACAATGTTTGTGGAAAGTGTTCACACTATCCACGAGAATATCGCGCCAGGAAAATGATACTTGTTGCTGTTTTCCTCACTTCTGCAACTTGTTTGGGGTAAATTTTCCGTTTATTGGCAAGTTAAAACTGATTTTGACAAAGAACTTTGTCCTAAGGTTTCTATACGTGGCGTCAATCCAAAATTTTCGCGAAGCGAAAACGTTACGTGACGAATTCCCCTCTCGGCAAATTTCCCCTCTTTTTGGTGCACGCTGGTTGGATGAACGAACGTTTCCCAATCAGTCAATCGAGAGACGTGAGATTGATGTATCTAAAATCACCCCCACTCCACCTCATAATTTTCGGATCGTCGACGAGCCAACAAAACTCGGCTCGGTCGGTCCCGAAAATTCATTCTATTGCTGGACGTCGACGAGAACACATCAGAAGCAGATGGCCTGGTGGCCCGGTAGCAGACGGCCTGGAGGTCTGGGAGCAGATGGCTTGGAGGCAAGGACCAGCTAAGACATGGCAGTCGCGGGAGTCGATCATTGGAACTGGCCACCACCTGGACTGGAGTGGCCGGAGGCCCCGCGGATGTTCCGATGGGGGGACATTTGCCGAACCGTAAGAGTTGGGGCAATATGGGTATCAAACTTTATGGTTTTTGATACTGGACATGAAATTTGACATTTCGGCAGTAGTGGCCACAATCCGGAGTGGCCGGAGGCCCCGCGGATGTTCCGATGGGGGGGGACATTTACCGAACCGTAAGAGATGGGGCAATATGGGTATCAAACTTTATGGTTTTTGATACTGGACATGAAATTTGACATTTCGGCAGTAGTGGCCACAATCCGGAGTGGCCGGAGGCCCCGCGGATGTTCCGATGGGGGGGACATTTGCCGAACCGTAAGAGTTGGGGCAATATGGGTATCAAACTTTATGGTTTTTGATACTGGACATGAAATTTGACATTTCGGCAGCAGTGGCCACAATCTGGAGTGGCCGGAGGCCCCGCGGATGTTCCGATGGGGGGACATTTGTTGAACCGTAAGAGTTGGGGCAATATGGGTATCAAACTTTATGGTTTTTGATACTGGACATGAAATTTGACATTTCGGCAGTAGTGGCCACAATCCGGAGTGGCCGGAGGCCCCGCGGATGTTCCGATGGGGGGGGGACATTTACCGAACCGTAAGAGATGGGGCAATATGGGTATCAAACTTTATGGTTTTTGATACTGGACATGAAATTTGACATTTCGGCAGCAGTGGCCACAATCTGGAGTGGCCGGAGGCCCCGCGGATGTTCCGATGGGGGGACATTTGTCGAACCGTAAGAGTTGGGGCAATATGGGTATCAAACTTTATGGTTTTTGATACTGGACATGAAATTTGACATTTCGGCAGCAGTGGCCACAATCTGGAGTGGCCGGAGGCCCCGCGGATGTTCCGATGGGGGGACATTTGCCGAACCGTAAGAGTTGGGGCAATATGGGTATCAAACTTTATGGTTTTTGATACTGGACATGAAATTTGACATTTCGGCAGTAGTGGCTACAATCCGGAGTGGCCGGAGGCCCCGCGGATGTTCCGATGGGGGGGGGACATTTACCGAACCGTAAGAGATGGGGCAATATGGGTATCAAACTTTATGGTTTTTGATACTGGACATGAAATTTGACATTTCGGCAGCAGTGGCCACAATCTGGAGTGGCCGGAGGCCCCGCGGATGTTCCGATGGGGGGACATTTGTCGAACCGTAAGAGTTGGGGCAATATGGGTATCAAACTTTATGGTTTTTGATACTGGACATGAAATTTGACATTTCGGCAGCAGTGGCCACAATCTGGAGTGGCCGGAGGCCCCGCGGATGTTCCGATGGGGGGACATTTGTCGAACCGTAAGAGTTGGGGCAATATGGGTATCAAACTTTATGGTTTTTGATGCTGGACATGAAATTTGACATTTCGGCAGTAGTGGCCACAATCCGGAGTAGCCGGAGGCCCCGCGGATGTTCCGATGGGGGGACATTTGCCGAACCGTAAGAGTTGGGGCAATATGGGTATCAAACTTTATGGTTTTTGATACTGGACATGAAATTTGACATTTTGGCAGCAGTGGCCACAATCTAGAGTGGCCGGAGGCCCCGCGGATGTTCCGATGGGGGGACATTTGTTGAACCGTAAGAGTTGGGGCAATATGGGTATCAAACTTTATGGTTTTTGATACTGGACATGAAATTTGACATTTCGGCAGTAGTGGCCACAATCCGGAGTGGCCGGAGGCCCCGCGGATGTTCCGATGGGGGGACATTTGCCGAACCGTAAGAGTTGGGGCAATATGGGTATCAAACTTTATGGTTTTTGATGCTGGACATGAAATTTGACATTTCGGCAGTAGTGGCCACAATCCGGAGTAGCCGGAGGCCCCGCGGATGTTCCGATGGGGGGACATTTGCCGAACCGTAAGAGTTGGGGCAATATGGGTATCAAACTTTATGGTTTTTGATACTGGACATGAAATTTGACATTTCGGAAGCAGTGGCCACAATCTGGAGTGGCCGGAGGCCCCGCGAATGTTCCGATGGGGGGACATTTGTCGAACCGTAAGAGTTGGGGCAATATGGGTATCAAACTTTATGGTTTTTGATGCTGGACATGAAATTTGACATTTCGGCAGTAGTGGCCACAATCCGGAGTGGCCGGAGGCCCCGCGGATGTTCCGATGGGGGGACATTTGCCGAACCGTAAGAGTTGGGGCAATATGGGTATCAAACTTTATGGTTTTTGATGCTGGACATGAAATTTGACATTTCGGCGGTAGTGGCCACAATCCGGAGTGGCCGGAGGCCCCGCGGATGTTCCGATGGGGGGACATTTGCCGAACCGTAAGAGTTGGGGCAATATGGGTATCAAACTTTATGGTTTTTGATGCTGGACATGAAATTTGACATTTCGGCAGTAGTGGCCACAATCCGGAGTGGCCGGAGGCCCCGCGGATGTTCCGATGGGGAGGACATTTACCGAACCGTAAGAGATGGGGCAATATGGGTATCAAACTTTATGGTTTTTGATACTGGACATGAAATTTGACATTTCGGCAGTAGTGGCCACAATCCGGAGTGGCCGGAGGCCCCGCGGATGTTCCGATGGGGGAACATTTGCCGAACCGTAAGAGTTGGGGCAATATGGGTATCAAACTTTATGGTTTTTGATACTGGACATGAAATTTGACATTTCGGCAGTAGTGGCCACAATCCGGAGTGGCCGGAGGCCCCGCGGATGTTCCGATGGGGGGGGGGGGACATTTACCGAACCGTAAGAGATGGGGCAATATGGGTATCAAACTTTATGGTTTTTGATACTGGACATGAAATTTGACATTTCGGCAGTAGTGGCCACAATCTGGAGTGGCCGGAGGTCCTGGGGATGTTCCGATGGGGGGGACATTTGCCGAACCGTAAGAGTTGGGGCAATATGGGTATCATACTTTATGGTTTTTGATACTGCATCTTGGTAACTTTCGAGTGGTGAAGGAAAGTAAATAGATTTCACTTCGATTTCTATTTCAGCTCCACTTGCAATTTCCGTCCCCCTAGTTCGATAGGACGGTAATTATAAGGGGGAAATTTGGACCGGACATTCTAATCGAAAATTTCAACAATCATCTTGCAAAGTTCTTTGTCATACTGGTCATGTGTAACATAACCACCTGCACTTTTTTTTTTAAACTCTTGAGGAAGTTTTATTTTTTTTAATTTACTCAAAAATAGTTTCAAATAATTTAGTTGATTTGAGAATAAAGTGAATTTGACAGTACTTCATAATAATACACTAGTTCAACAATTTCCATATAACTCTTCGCCATCATGGCAGCGCACTTGGAGCTTCGCCTGGGTTATTGAAAATGAATTGCATTAATGCTTGGATAATCAGGATTATAAATTATGTCTGCCCCGCATCTACAAGTTTCGCTGCCACGAGCGAAACTATGCATCAGCAGCAGTCAACAATGTGAACAGGCAAGGTTGCTGGCAGAAATGAGGAAACGCGAGGGAATGCTTAACAACTTAAACAAAGTTGTTAGAATGAAACTTGTGGATTTAATTAAAATTGCATTTTTTTGTTGTGCCTTTCGCAGGTTTGAGGTTCATTATGCCAACATTTATTTGTTTTTGAATAAATAAATAATGAAAAACAACAAATATAAAAAAATCTAATAATTTAAGATGGTGCTAAAATTCAAGAGACCAAAACACGAATGTCTACCCTAGCCGCCTGTACAAGGCACCTGCCTCCAACTCTGCATTCCGATGCCACAGTTTCCAGTGAACCTATTCTGGCATTCAACCTAACGAGTGCTGATGCTGATACAATATTAATAGTCCGGGAACAAAAATCCGTAAATACATAATAGTTACCCCACTTTCCGACATCAGGACTCAACACGTGTTCGCTGTCAGGCAGCACTGGGAAGCTAGCAAAATTGCATTCATTTGTGATGCGAGACCTGTGTTTTGTGGTGACAGGATTAACGTTTTGCGATGTTTGAGAGTGCCCAGTCCTATTGAAAATCAAATTTCAATATTGTTGAACAAGAATTTTCATCAGATGAAGTTTTTAATACGGATCTGAATTAAATAAAATCTATTATCAAAAAAATTGAAAATATGAAAGCCCCTGGTGAGGATGGCATTTTTTACATTTTAATTAAAAAATTACCAGAAGCAACTTTGAGTAGCTTGGTCAAAATTTTCAACAGATGTTTTGATTTGGCATATTTTCCCAGTAGTTGGAAAAATGCCAAAGTAATTCCGATTTTGAAACCGGACAAATATCCTGCTGAAGCTTCGAGCTATCGGCCCATTAGTTTACTTTCATCTATTAGTAAATTATTCGAAAGGATAATTCTTCATAGAATGACGACGCACATTAATGAAAATTCAATTTTCGCTGATGAGCAGTTTGGATTTCGCCTTGGGCATTCAACTACTCATCAGTGGTTGAGAGTTTCAAATTTAATTCGAAGCAACAAATCTGAGGGCTATTCTACTGGCGCTGCTCTTCTAGACATAGAAAAAGCATTTGACAGTGTTTGGCATAAAGGATTGAAAAAGTTTAATTTTCCGATTTATATCATGAAAATTATTCAAAATTATTTGACGGATCGTACTCTGCAGGTATGTTATCAGAATAGTAAATCTGATCAACTACCGACGCCTCTCAAGGAAGCATTTTGGTTCCAATTTTATACAAGAAGATTACAAAAAAGCTTGGATATTTTCAATTCTTATTTGAAAGAAATTTGCGACAAATTATGAGCATGAGCATGAGCATGAGCATGAGAGACCACCCATGGTTGTCCTTCTCCGTTGCTGAACAGAACCGTAATATCCTTTCAACACTACTGATCATAGGCTTCGACTATCAAGTAGTATTTCCCTTATCAACAGCATATATGAATGCGCTGAAAAGATAAAACACCATGATTTCCAGAACAAGATCAGTTGCGAATAGGTAACAGTTATTGGCCACCAACGGCGCCCGCCATGTCAGTTTGTAGATCTCGATTTTAAGGGACGGGAATGTTAGTTAGCGCAGGTTGCTACTGAAAGCTGATTTACTCTGTGCTTACACCCAACAAGCGCCAGGAACCTGAAAATTGGTTAGTAGGATAGGGTGTTTGGTCAGGATTCATCATAGAAGATGATGATGCGACCCAAAATCATAGTGTTTGTTGAAAGGTTAGGGTGGTCCAAATCCGGACTTTTTTGGGGCTACCCCCTGAAATCAAAGATTGACCCATCACTAGGCTAAATTCCAAATTTGAGCTCATTCTGACCACGGGAACCCCTCCCTCCAATCGCTTAAAGTTTGTATGGGAAAAATAGTCAAAATGTATGGAGAAAAGCACCTGTTTTACTTTTTTACCTGTGGAAGGCGCCATAGTTATCCGATTCTTACCATTTCTCAAATGTAGAACCTTCATTAAATTTAGAACAACTTTCCCCAAGACACCATATTTTTTGGATTTTTTCCCGCGAAGTTATTAGCGCCCAAAACTGACCATTTTTGCGCGGCCAGCTGTAAGGGGCTACCTAACAACGATGTTTATTTCCAATTCGTACACGCACGTGCTCTCTCTCAGGTTCAAACTCTCTCACGAGCTTGCTTGCTTGCCTGCCTGCCTGTTTGCCTACAAGCTCGCGCTCTGTTTCTCTGCTTGGACGTTTGTCGTCGTCGTCGTTTTCGTTTGCTGTCCGTTGTATTATGTGATTAACAATAGATATCATATTATCAGAGCGTGTAAGAGAGAATAAAAATTTCGATGAATTAGTTCATCCATGATTGTCATTCATCCACGGTCATCTTGTATTATTGAGTAAATTTTTAAATAGGGATAATGTAATTTAATTTTTTTTAAACAAAAAATTCAAGTAAACGACAAAAAATTAAGAAAAGTTAAAATATTTGTTTATGGTGTCGAGGAACACAGAAAGAAATTTCCAGACAGCACAAAGAGTAATAATTTTATAGAGTATGAATGAAAATTTGCAGCAATAATTGTAAACTTGCCTTGACTTGTAATAAAGTATATTTTTGTTAAAGCAAACTACCTAAAGTAATATAATTTGTATTACCTGATTTTTTTTAAATAATTAAATTATTATCCTGTTAACCTGACATTTGCTGTAATTTTTTTAATGAGCCTAAGCTGTATTTTCTTTAAATTATTTTTTTCCGTTCATTTTGACATAATTTAAGAATTTATATGCTAAATATATCTGAAATCAAACCTGCTATTTTAGTTGAAAATTATAATAAACATGCCAGGAACGCAGCGCAACGGACAGCAAACGAAAACGACGACGACGACAAACGTCCAAGCAGAGAAACAGAGCGCGAGCTTGTAGGCAAACAGGCAGGCAGGCAAGCAAGCAAGCAAGCTCGTGAGAGAGTTTGAACCTGCGAGAGAGCACGTGCGTGTATGAATTCGAAATAAACATCGTTGTTAGGTAGCCCCGTACAGCTGGCCGCGCAAAAATGGTCAGTTTTGGGCGCTAATAACTTCGCGGGAAAAAATCCTAAAAATATGGTGTCTTCGGGAAAGTTGTTCTAAATTTAATGAAGGTTCTACATTTGAGAAATGGTAAGAATCGGATAACTATGGCGCCTTCCACAGGTAAAAAAGTAAAACAGGTGCTTTTCTCCATACATTTTGACTATTTTTCCCATACAAACTTTAAGCGATTGGAGGGAGGGGTTCCCGTGGTCAGAATGAGCTCAAATTTGGAATTTAGCCTAGTGTTGGGTCAATCTTTGATTTCAGGGGGTAGCCCCAAAAAAGTCCGGATTTGGACCACCCTATTGAAAGGTATTATATTTTATTCTCAAGGCAAACAATCGGATGCTGCGGATGAGGCATTTCCCGTTTAACTGTTGTTAAATTTTTAATGAAATGGTTTAATCTGAGACTGCCGGCTGTGGAAAGATAAAACCAAATAATATTTATTTATTAAATGAGGTGTTAAACGCAATGCTGCAATGATAGCGTAGTCTGATTTTTTATTATATAATCATTTAGTTCATGAATTTGTTACGGAAAAGACGCGACGAACTCAATCATCAAGTGCCTTCCGATCTTCTTTCTATTAGCTAGATAAGGTATTGATTTTGGTTGCCTCTCGAGCTACGATGCTATGGAGAGGGCTTAACACACAAACAACCGACGTCGAGCCCTCCGAGCTACGGAGCTATGGGAAGGTCTTTTCAACACAAAAAAGACTCGCGCATCACACGACGTTCTTGATGAATCAAAATAGTTTTGTTACGCGATAAACCTAACGAACTCGGATCATTTTTATCGAAAACTATATCACAATTCATGACAAAAGTGCGAAACAAAAGGCACACAAAAAAATATCCCTTTTTGCACTCCGAATATTTTTTTACGACCACGCGCTCCCTTTGCCAATTATGCACTCAATTGATGTAAATTTGCGACAAATTATACGTAAAAACATGATTTTACGTGTGATTCAACCGTTTACGTTGAATCTCATGTTTACATCAACTGAGTTTACATGTGATTATTTTTTTCCGTGTCGAGTAAATTCACATATTTTTTCTGTGTACATGGATAAGAAAATCTTAATAAATATAAATTGAAAAAAAAAACGTTTTGCGACAATCTACACAGCAAAGAAAATAGTAATCCAGCGGCGTGTAAAAGGCGTGGGTGTAAAATAAATATTGCATTATTTTATAAAATTCTGTGTAATATTACACCCTGAAATATGTAGCTCATCAGTATGGAAAACCTATTTGACCGACATGTCAAGCTCATATATAAGTTTATCATCTCCATTTTTCATCGGTCTGATGGCCGAGCGGGCAAAGGCGCCAGTCCTAACCGTTGGTGCTGGGTTTGAATCCCATCGGTTGCATTTTTTTTTGTGTTTGCAAAAAATGTACATGCAGTGTGTAATATTTAGTGTTTATTTTGACGAAGGTGATGTGCATGCTATTGCATGCGATTTTACCATCCGATTTTTTGCTGTGTATTTAATTTGTTTATGTTTTGTGCATTGAAAAAAAAACAACTTAGTTAAATTTAGTTGATGATTTGCATTGCATTGCTTTAATTTTCGGTGCACAAATCATCCCCTCAGCCGCACAGAAATTTGGTCAGTTTTTGATTCTGTGTCGATAGAAATACATAAATCTGGAAGGTCTAAATAAGATGTTCATTTTTCAAGTTATTTTATAGTCTCAGTGAGGAAGGCAAACTGAAACAGTCTTCGTGTAATTTTTTTTTGTAGCTGTTTTCAGGCATTTCTATTTTATTTTTTAAACAAAAAAATAGGTTTTCTTTTTGTTAGCTGTATATTTTTACGAAATTGTCTGATCTTTTTTTTGTGTTCTACTGAAACACTGTCTTGAATTGTTGCTTTATGTTTTATTTAATCAAGTTTTGTACTAATATCTCACTGATCGAACCACGTAGCCTAGTGGTAACGCTTCCACCTCGTAAGCGGTAGATCGGGGTTCCAATCCCGGCTCGGACCAACACAATTGGTGATCATTTCACTTCTGGATTCGATTGCTTAGTAAAGGGAAGATAGTGTATCGTCACAAGCTGGATCTTAGCACGGGATTGAAACTCGTCCGAAAAACCTGTATCATTTTCTCAATCAAAACGGTGGCACCGCGTGGTGGTAGCTGCCCTGTTTATTACACTGTGAAATTATCCATGGATAATCCAAGGAACCAAAAGGTGACAACAGAAATGTCCGCCCAAAAGGGGTGCTGGCAACCTATGCACTATGGGCTAGCAGGTGGCCAAAAAAATATATTAAAAAGAAAAAAAAAACGTTACTAAATCCACCTTTAGGTGGTTGATGCCTTCCTCACATTCATAAAGTAAAGACACTACACATCCTCAAAAAAGTGTATAAATAACACTTATTTTTTATCAAATTATCTGAGATCCGGCCTCAAAAAAGTGTATCAAAAACACTAAAGTACTTATAACTTTTGATAGGGTTGTCAGATCTTCAATCTTTTGGGCTTGTTGGAAAGGTCTTTTGATCACCTTTCCAACGATGGGTCGCATGATAGATCCGAACAACTTTTTCATCAAAATATTTGAGATCCGGCTTCAAAAAAGTCTATAAATAACACTTAAGTGCTCATAACTTTTGATGGGGTTGTCAGATCTTCAATCTTTTTAACGCGTTGGAAAGGTCTTTCAAATACCTTTCTAATAATATATAGCATGACGGGTTTTCTTACAACAACCACCCTTTTTACAATCTTCCGAAGTTTAAAATCGTTTTTTTAGCATAACTTTTGAAGTACTTTTCTAAACTTCATAATATTAACTGGGGTCTTGTAGGACCCCAAGACGGATCGAATGAGACCAAAACGGTCCAAATCGGTTCAGCCAGTCCGGAGATAATCGAGTGCACATTTTTCGGTGCACGGACTCACATCCAGACACACGCGCAGACATTTGTTCAGAATTTGATTCCGTATACGTGAAGGTGGGTCTACGAGGTCAAATAAAGAAGTTCATTTTTCGAGTGATTTTAAAGCCTTTCCTCATTGAGGTGAGGAAGGCAAAAAGCTTTGCAATTGCCTCAACAGTCAAGCCTTCGGATACCTAGTTTTGAGTAGAAATCTCGCAATCGAGAACGCCAGGGCAATGCTGTAGAGCGAATAGTTTGATTTTTTAATAGTATTACAGTTCTAGACTTTTTGTTTCATAGGTCTTATAATCATATGAAAGAAAATAGCTTAAAAACATCTAGAATTTATAATAATGTATTCTGATAAATAAAGCTCGGTCTCAGTACTTATAGTTTCCTCCGATTTCCAAAGCAAGTAATTGTGCTCTGCAAGTTCCATAAGTCCTCTTGTAAAGTAGTACTCCAAACTTTGTGTTTACCCTTTCATGAAGGTAACAACAACTCCAATCACTGCACTTTTCTTTTTTTTTTGTTCAGGAAGTGTTCTCTAAGATGTCACTTGAAAAAGAAAGTACCTCAAAAGAAAGATAAAAGAAGACAAACGCAGCACATCTCTGCAGCAAAAGGGAAATCTTTTCCGCAAAGTTTGTTCCCGTCCAGAGTGCTTTAGCGCAAACTTTCGCTCGTCAGCTGCTGTCAATGTAGTGGTGGTATACCTATAGCTTCAAACGAAAAGCTCCCCGGCTCAAACGAGCAAAATAGTTCATAAGCACTGCGAACGCCGGAGGCAAAGTTTTCTGCTCACTTGTTTGTAAGTGTGCGTGCTTGTGTGTGTGTGTTTGTGAGTGTGTGCGTTGCTCTCATTCTTCTTTCATCGTCTCAGAATGGGCAGTCTCCGCAGGAAGAGCCAGTGGGAAAAGCCCATTGAAAGTAGAGAAAAAGAAAAAAAAGTTTTTCTTTGCCCATTTTCCTGTTCGACTTTTTTTTCACAAAAAGGAGTTGGGATAACAACAGAAAAACAACAAAGACACATTCGTGGGGACACAATGGAGCAACTTTAAAATGTGGGAAAGGAAAAAAAAAAACATAAATGGAGCTAACACCAACGAGCGCTGGATGGTACAAAGTTTTGCAATAAATAAACTTTGAGAGACTGTGTGTGAGCGTGCTTTTCTTTCTGTGTCACTATTTTTCCCTGATCTGAAAAAGGGATTGTTCCATTTTGGCTAGATGTCCACTGGAGAAGTGTCGAAGGTTGTGTGTGTGTGTGTGTGTGTGAGTGAACGAATGTTTGGTACCCTGAAGTGTTGGAGTAGTTTGCTAAAGAAGAAAATAAAAATAAAACAAAGATTTGTCCAATCTCGGCCCGATCGAAACATTTTGTTCGGATGGAAGCTGTGAAAAGTTGCGCAGGTCATTGTTTTGAATTGTTTGGACAAAATGGAAACATACGTTAGCAGATTCGATCTGAGGTTGGAGTTTGGAGAGTGCGAAACAATATTTTTGAAAATGGTTTTAAGCTGGGTGATGAATAAAGAGAATGCGTAACGTGATTTTCGAATGATCCCACTTTGTTTACATCTTCAAAGTAGGAGGCTGTTCAAGCACAGGCATGACTTTTTTCTTACTGGTAAATCAACTGTTTTATAATCAGTAGTATGTGTTTTATTTTGTCTAGTTTTTTTTCGTAATTTTGTTGCTGAAAAATTGTGTGTTTTCAAGTTTTAATCTGTTTGAAGAGGCTTTTTTACGGGTGGCAAAGAACTGCGGTGAGAGGTCATTCTGCAAAGTCGTAGATAAATTCCCTGGCTGATTTTGGAATCCTGCAGCCCTTCTTGGTCCAGGGAAAAAACTTCGCTAATTCTAGCGAAGCTGATCCAATAAACAGTGAAGATTTTCACTAAACCAGTAGGTTTTTAAACTGAATCAAACAATAAAAATAATTTCTGGATGGATACAAACGCATCGACTTCATAAACAACATCCATTCATAAATATGAAAAATGAAGATCCCGCCTTCAACTTTTTAAAGATTTCTTGACTTCAAATCCAGGTCCTTTAAAGCCACACAATTTTCGCTCTCGCAAAAAAACACACACACAATTTTTAATGATCGATAACAATACTCTCTACTTTTGGCGAACAGTAAATTGGTTCCACTTTGACAGTTCAAAATTGAGGCCGTTTTGCGGACCACTATTCAGCACCCAGGTTTTAAGCTTAATTTGTTTATTTTTGGTAACGTTGTGCAGAATTCATTTAGGCTTTGTACGGTGAAATTCGGCATGATTCGAAACAAAGTTATCCGACACCAAAATTGGTGTAAGGGTTCCTTGGCCGAAATAATCAGACGCGTAGTTCTTTGTTCGGCCATTAGGGTGACCTACACTGTGATAGGGTGGTCCAAAAAATCCAAAATACGAGTAAAACTTCGGAGCAGGTTGAATACCAATTGAAAAAAAAAAAAAATCAGCAAAAATATTTTTTTTTTTATTGTTCAGTATATGTTATAATTCAGGCTAATGCACATTTTTTATATTATTATATTATTTTTTAAATATCATGTACTGCGTTTAAAAAAGTTCATTTATATATTTATTTTTCTGATTTAAGATTTTTTTCATGCATTTTAATAATGATTTGACTTATTGCGCTATGATCACTAAATGATAACCTGTTGAAATCCTTTATTACAAATCGTCGCCGTCGTGCTAACTTGTCGTACGTGCATTTTGGGCCAAATTGAGTTAAGAACGCCAATTTGTGCAGCTCACAATGCCTCACATTTTTACCTTCACAGATCCCCAAAATTCGATTTCAATCCTGAGATATTCAATAAAAACCAAAAAAGCTACGCGGATTTTTGTCACTTTTCATATAAAAGAAGTTTCAATCTTGTCGTGCTATCTTGTCACTCCCTGAAAATTTAGGTAATTGTGACAATTGGCCAAAGGGATTTCAAGTCAGGATGCGTTTGACTCACGTAACTACAAGTGAGACTACCGTAAACATTTGTAATTATAACTCGGGACTCCAGCAACCAACTTCAACCAAACTTAGGGGCAATGCACAGAATGGTCAACCAAACAAAACGTGTTTTTTATTGTTTACATTGCGTGCTCTCGTTTTTTGTTTATTCAAGGTCAAACATTAAATCGCGTTTTTCTCGGAACGTCGAAATGGCGGGTGCGACATGATAGCACGACAGCGTCGAAATGTTTGTAGTATCAAAACTCTCAAAATAATAAGCTATTATGGTTGTTTAGTCAAAAATGTTCAAATTATGCAAATGATTCTTGACTGCCTTCTTTTGCTTGTATTTAAGTACTTTTTTAATTCAAATATGTTGTTCATATCAAATCATCAATAGTTCATATTAATCAAATTTGTAACAAAAGAACAGGCAAATTAATATTTTAGCCCAAAAGCGAATGTTTTGGAAGTTTAAGTAGATCATTTTGTTCAAAAAAACAAGTTCGGAGGTACATTAAAAAAATAAATACATGAAAAAAAAAACTGTTTTTGGAAATCGAAAAAAAAACAAAGTTTAGTAGCCATAATATCCAAATAAATGATAAAGTTTTTAGAACATTTGTAAAACTGGTAAGAATTATCTCATAGCACGTACTGGGCTGAATCACACTATGTCTATGTACGTTAGGGTGGGTACGTTTTTCAAAAAGTTCTCGGATCAAGTTTTAGTATGGTTCCCCTTGTAGGGCATGCCTATAGGGACTTTCATGCCAAATATCAGCTCATTTGGTTGTAAACTGGCTGCGCGCATCAGGGTAAAAGTTTACATGAGCATTTTGTGTGTGTGTGTGTGTGTGTGTGTGTGTGTGTGCAACCAACCAAACGGGACCACGCGGTCGCTTCTTACAAATTGAGTTGTTTCCATGTATTTTAAGATCTACATTCTATGCATGCAAATAACTCGCATAGGCATTTGGAAGGTGTTAGCTCTGCCGAGCTTCGGTGACCCATTTCTACGCTGGCTAGCCGAGCGCGAGGTACTTCAGCTTTGTCGAGCCCCGCCCTGAAGAACGTTTGCACCAATCGGATTCAAACGTTATTTAGAACTTCCGAACCCTTGACAAATGGACAAGGACCCAGCGCGTATATAGTAACAGTATTCCTAATTCCAGTCGTAGCTCACCAAGCCGTGATGGACTAGTGGTTAGCATTTTTGCCTACCAATCCAAAGGACGGGGAATCGAACCCCGACTCGAGCGTCTGTGATTTTTCGTTCATGTTCAGAGTTTCAAGATTTATATTTCCTATACTTTCTCGTTGGGAGCAGATGGGAATCGAACCCAGGACCATTCGCTTACCAAGCGAACACCGTAACCAGTCAGCCACGGCCGCTTCCATTTAAAAGTTTACATGAGCAATTCTCTACCAAAACCGGAAATGGATTTTATTTGTATTTTTTGATTTGGCTCAAACTTTGTGGGGGCCTTCCCTATGACCAAATATGCTATTTTGTGTCATTGGTTCGCCCAAACAAGTCTCCATACAATTTTGGCAGCTGTCCATACAAAAATGGTATGTAAATATTCAAACAGCTTTAACTTTTGAGTGAATTTTCTGATCAATTTGGTGTCTTCGGCAAAGTTGTAGGTATTGTTGAGGACTTTTGAGAAAAAAAAGGTACACGGAAAAAAAATTTGCAGATTTTTTTATCAACATTTTTTTCACTAAAACTCAATTTCCCAAAATACGTATTTTTTGATTTTCGAGATTTTTTGATATGTTTTAGGGAACAAAAATCCGCAACTTTTGAGCCATAGAGAAACATGGTCAAAAATCTGCCGCCGAGTTATGAATTTTTGAAAAAATAGTGATTTTTGGAAAAAATCGAAGTTTTATGCAAAAACAAGTTTGACATTACTTTTTAATGCAAAATTGAATTTGCAATCGAAAAGTACTTTACAGATTTTTTGATAAAGGGCTCCGTTTTCAAGATATAGCCACCGAAAGTTTGATTTTAGCGAAATATTTGCAGTTTTTCAATTTTTAAAAATAGTGACCATGAGTGACCATTTCTAAAAATATTTTTTTTGAAAAATTCAGAAAATTTGCTATAAAATTGTCTAAGAGACATTGAAAATTGGACCTCTGGTTGCTGAGATACAGCGGCTTAAAGAAAAAGAAACACGAAAATTGAAGTTTTCTAAGTCTCACCCAATCAGCCCACCATTTTGTAATGACGTTATCTCAGCAATTAATGGTCCGATTTTCAATGTTAATACATGAAACAATCGTAAAATTTTCCGATCTTTTCGAAAAAAATATTTTGAAAATTTTTAAATCAAGACTAGCATTTTAAATGGCCGTAATATTCAATAGTTTGCCCTTTTAAAATGTAAGTCTTGATTTAAAAATTTTCAAAATATTTTTTTTCGAAAAGATCGGAAAATTTCACGAATGTTTCATATATTAACATTGAAAATCGGACCATTAATTGCTGAGATATCGTCATTAGAAAAAGGTGGGTTGTTTTGGTGAGATTTAGAAAACTTCAATTTTCGTGTTTCTTTTTCTTAAAGCGGCTCTATCTCAGCAACCCGAGGTCCAATCTTCAATGTCTCTTAGACAATTTTATAGCAAATTTTCTGATTTTTTCAAAATAAATATTTTTAGAAATGGTCACTCATGGTCACTATTTTTAAAAAATTGAAAAACTGCAAATATTTCGCTAAAATCAAACTTTCGGTGGCTATATCTTGAAAACGGAGCCCTTTATCAAAAAATCTGTAAAGTACTTTTCGATTGCAAATTCAATTTTGCATTAAAAAGTAATGTCAAACTTGTTTTTGCATAAAACTTCGATTTTTTCCAAAAATCACTATTTTTTCAAAAATTCATAACTCGGCGGCAGATTTTTTGACCATGTTTCTCTATGGCTCAAAAGTTGCGGATTTTTGTCCCCTAAAACATATCAAAAAATCTCGAAAATCAAAAAATACGTATTTTGGGAAATTGAGTTTTAGTGAAAAAAAAGTTGATAAAAAAATCTGCAAAAAAATTTCCGTGTACCTATTTTTTTCTCAAAAGTCCTCAACAATACCTACAACTTTGCCGAAGACACCAAATTGATCAGAAAATTCACTCAAAAGTTACAGCTGTTTGAATATTTACATACCATTTTTGTATGGACAGCAGCCAAAATTGTATGGAGACTTGTATGGGTGAACCAATGACGCAAAATAGCTTATTTGGTCATAGGGAAGGCCCCCACAAAGTTTGAGTCAAATAAAAAAATACAAAAAATAAAAATGGTCGAAATCGGCAGATTTCGTAGAGAGTTGCTCAAATATGAAATATGACCCGACTTCGCAGCCTGGTAAATAGAATGTGCCAAACAATATTTGTTTTGTAAATTTTGGTCACAAAGTTTGTCCATTTAATGAAATATGTACTGGCATTCATAGGAAATGAGCTTCACAATTGCCTCTAACCATGTCATTCTCGCCAGCTCGCCAAACCCTGTAAAACCTCATCTCCTGATTCCAGGTTCCAGTATAACCGCCAGCATCGTCGCGTGAAAAGTCTCGATGCTTTGTTGCACCAGTCGACAGGTACCTCGTGGAGTGTGGGGCAGGACAAAACATCCCTTTTCAATTTCCCGACAGTTTCTACATTTTTGTGGTGGCGATGGTTCGCGCCCGGGAAAAACTTTAATCTCGTTCAGCGCGATATGCGCCGCCACTTTTTCCACCGAACACCACTCTCTTTCCAGTTGGTGTCACCGGGTGGAACATGGGTTTCCCACGCGGGCACACCCCTTTTCCCCGCTCACTTCCGGGGGAACCGTGTTGATGGCGACACCTAGCGGTGAAGAGTGCAAAAAAGGTGGATACAAGGTCGGTACTGGAGAATTACATTAGACAACTTTGAAGAAGAATGTTGTAAAACTTTTGAAAATATAGAAACAACAAAAAAAAAAAAACAAGTGGTTCAAAATAAGATCCCAACAATTTTCAGCATAGCTAAAGAAGAAGACCATTGAATACGTTTGATTTTTTAAATCAAATTTCCACAGCAATCCTTTTCCGATGAAGCGCCTTCGCCAAGATGTTGTGAGTAAAAAGGAGAAATCGCGCTACAAAACGGAAAACGCGCGCTGGGAAAAGCGTGGTTGTTGCTTGTCGGTGACACCTTAACTTTCCTCTCCGGCGGGAAATAAAAAGAAAGAAAATAAGAAGAAATCTCAAAGCATCTTGACTTGGCGTGGGAGGGCTCCGTTGTTTGTGGCTGCCGTAAGTTTCCCACCAGTTATTTCCTCTTTTGGTTTTTGTGTGGTCCATGTTCTGTGCACGGAAAACACCTCCAAACACTTGGAAATCTGACAGTAGGTATGGGGAAAGTTTTGCTCGTAGCACACCACATTCCGAGAGCGACAGGTGGCTCTTGTTCTCACCAGAAGTGACTCTATCGCTGACACATCAGAGGATGGGGAGTTTGGAGGTTCTTCTTTCTAGTTGAAAATGTGTTTAAATACCGAAATCTTGGTACTAGAATTTCTTGACTGAGTATTTCGTTGGTTGTATTCTATCTTGTGTCATACACCATTTTGTTGAAGTTAGTGATGACGTTTTGTTATACTTGGCAAACCCTTCCGATATTGGAAATTCACTTCCATTTCCCGGACATTGCTATACACAGAAAAAAAGTTGAATTTTGGAATGTTGAAAATTTGGTTGATTGAATATTGTCGCTTTTTCCGAGTAATATAGACCAATTTCTCAACAAAATCGTCGTGCTATCTTGTGATACGTCATACAATTTGTTGGAAAATGTTGATTTTTTTCTTGTTTTTCACAAATTTTTGTTAATAGATAGTTAGATAGGCAATGCAATCTTTTGTTATTGAAAATATACTGATTAAGAGTTTTTCACCAATGTGTAACAGGTCGTATCGAGGTGCTCCGATTTGGATGAAATTTTCAGCGTTTGTTTGTCTAAACATGAGATGAACTCATGCCAAGTATGAGCCCTCTACGACAAAGGGAAGTGGGGTAAAACGGGCTTAGAAGTTTAAGGTCGAAAAAACATTTTAAAAAATCGTTAAATTGCTCGCATTTCCGTAAAACTTCATCAATTCCAACTCTCTTAGATGCATTCGAATGGTCTTTTGAAGCACTTCATAATGTGCCATAGACATCCAGGATTGGTTTAACTTTTTCTGATAGATTTTGCAAATAACTGTTAAAAATTGATTTTTTTAAAAACCTTAATATCTTTTTCCAACAGCCTCCAACACCCATACTCCCATAGGTCAAAAGATAGGTAATTTCATGCACTATAAGCCTACGGTATTATCTTTTTGACCAATCGCAGTTTTTCTCATAGTTTTTTTATTTTTCTATAACAAACATTTTACAACAATAGTTTTTGTCCTGTAGGCTGCCATAGCGGCACTTTTTGGTCTCAATTTTGTCATATTCGGAATCCTCGGAAAATTTCACGTAAGTTAGAAGAATTGGAGTTGTGAATTTGATTGGAAAAATTGCCATTTAGAATGAATTGAAATATTTTTTAACAATTTGTTGGATTAGGAGTAAAACAGGTTTTCGCCTACTTGATACAGCATGTGACGTATTAATCATAGGGTAAATGAAATCTATTTCTTTTTGCATCCCTCACTTTACTGAGGAAACTTCTTAATTTGACCTCGTAAACCCACCTTCACGTATACCTATCGACTCAGAATCATGTTGTGTGTGTGTGTGTGTGCAACCAACCAAACGGGACCACGCGGTCGCTTCTTACAAATTGAGTTGTTTCCATGTATTTTTAGATCTACATTCTATACATGCAAATAACTCGCATAGGCATTTGGAAGGTGTTAGCTCTGCCGAGCTTCGGTGACCCATTTCTACGCTGGCTAGCCGAGCGCGAGGTACTTCAGCTTTATCGACAAGCCCCGCCCTGAAGAACGTTTGGACCAATCGGATTCAAACGTTATTTAGAACTTCCGAACCCTTGTCAAATGGACAAGGACCCAGCGCGTATATAGTTGATAGTAACAGTATTCCTAATTCCAGTCATAGCTCACCAAGACGAGAAGGCACAGTGGTTAGCATTTTTGCTTACCAATCCAAAGGACGGGGGATCGAACCCCGACTCGAGCGACTTTGGTTTTTTCGTTCATGTTCAGAGTTTCAAGATTATTATTTCCTATACTTTCTCGTTGGGAGCAGATGGGAATCGAACCCAGGACCATTCGCTTACAAAGCGAACACCGTGACCAGTCAGCCACGGCCGCTCCTATCGACTCAGAATCATGTTCTGAGCAAATGTCTGTGTGGATGTGTGTAGGTGGGTGGACACAAAAATTGTCACTCGATTATCTCCGGACTGGATAAACGGATTTTGACCGTATTAGTCTCATTCGATCCGTCTTGGGGTCCCATAGGTCTCTATTCAAAATCAGCATGTTTAGTTAAGTACTTCAAAAATTATGCTAAAAAAACGATTTTGGCGTATGTCCGGAAGATTGTAAAAAGGGTGGTTTTTGCAAGAAACCTTATCATGTTATACATTTTCAGAAAGGTATTAAAAAGACCTTTCCAATGAGCCCAAAACATTGAAGATCTGACAACCCTATCAAAAGTTATTAGCACTTAAGTGTTATTTGTACACTTTTTGGAGGCCGGATCTCAGATATTTCAGTAAAAATTATGTCCGGGTCCATCATGCGACCCATCGTTAGTTAGATAATTGAAAGACCTTTAAAATGAGCCTAAAACATTGAAGAACTGACAACCCTATAAAAAGTTATTAGCACTTAAGTGTTATTTATAAACTTTTTGGAGGCCGGATCTCAGATATTTCAGTAAAAAATATGTCCAGGTCCATCATGCGACCCATCGTAAGTTAGATAATTGAAAGACCTTTCAAATGAGCCTAAAACATCAAGGATCTGACAACCCTATCAAAAGTTATTGGCACTTAAGTGTTATTTATACACTTTTTGGAGGCCGGATCTGAGATATTGTGATACAAATATTGTCTGAATCTTCCACGTGAACTTTCGTAGGATAGGTTTTTTTTATCAGACCTTGCCGATGAGCCAGAAAAATTGAAGGTCTGCGAACCCTATCAAAAGAAATCAGTAATAAAATTGATTTGTTAAACATGTTAAGGGAATGTTGCTATTTTTACTGAGTGTATTGACTTTATGAATGTGAGGAAGGCACCAACCACCTAAAGGTGGATTAAGTATCGTTTTTCAAAAATGTTTTATTAAATTATTTTTTAAATCAAAATTACAACTCCAATACTTCTAACTTACGTGAAATTTTCCGAATTGTGAATTACTCCAGTACATGATATTTCAAGAATAAAAAGCCACATTTGTTTCAAACGTTCCTTCTTCCCTCTTCCCTCAACCAAACCCAGAGTGCACTTGAGCCGCTATAGAAGAAGCGGGTGACGTCAGGCGGAAAATTCTGCTCGCTTGGCGGAAAACGCAGACGCAGCGGGGGGAAATTGTTAACGAAACGCTGAGCTTTCCGTGCGCGATGCGTCGCAAAAAGCTACAGCCCGAACACAGAACTTGGCTCGCGTCCGTTCATCTTTAACTTTTCACCGCGGTGAAATATCCTCCACGTCGTGCAACAGATGCTTTTGCAAGTTGGAGCTTTCGGATATCGCTGCTGCTGCGGATGTTGGCTGGTGCGTGAGTTTTTAACTAGGTTTTTCGCGGAATGCCAACCGCAAGTTATGTTTTTATGCAGTCGAAAGTTTTTTTCTGCGATCTGCTGGATGTACTGAACTGAATCAAAAGTGGTTGCTGTATAAGAGGGATGGTAGGTTCTCCATTAGAATGCAGATGAACTTGAGAAAAATCGCCGTGTTAGGGTGGCACTCTCGTTTTGTTATTTTAAACAATTTAATCACGGAAAACTTTCAAAAGCGACGTTAGATGATCAGAATTTCGTTAAAGGAAACGTTAAATGGAGTTAGAAAAATATAGCCTAATATTTTTGTAAGACCATGTTGTTTGGATTACTTGGAAATTGTCGTACAACATGTTCAAAAATAGCAGTTCGATACAAGCCTAGAGATTTTTTTTAAAGATAAAAGTGCACCTAAAATGAAAAAAAAATCACAAGGTAAGTCCCCAAGTAGCACTCATAACTTGTCGACTGTTGAATAATAGTTAGACAACATCTGAACATAACTTAAATAACAGTTTGTTTCAAAGCTTGTATAACTGACTTATGTAACTGTCGTATTTTGGGCCACAAAAGTGTTAAAACACAGTCAACTTCACTCTTTTCCAACCTTAATACACAACATGGAGAAAATTCTCACCTATTTGGGAGGTTTAGAACTCGCTCCTAACTCCATCCAATTTGCTGATATACACTGTTTAAACAACTTATTTTGGAACACCTTCGATAGAAACTTGCTTGCTCACTTCCGTTTGAAGTATTTATCACTTGATTTCAGTCAAATACGCTTTTTATGAGCTGTAATTAAACGTCAAAATGCTGATATGCCAAGATGCTGTTCCGTCATCTGCAATGTTTTCCTCGAAAACAGTTTGTTGAATAAGAATAATATTGCACTGTTTGTTTCACTGCTTATCTAACATTGCCATGTTACGGCATCTTCTGAAAAATGGGCGTGGCCAACCATTCTATAAATAACCTTAGATTTTCTCGCTTTGTTACACAACTGTTATTGGAGAATAGGTTATATAACTGATAATCAACAAACATATTCAACTTGGCATTGCGTGTTGTTAGGTGGTGTAAATTTGTACGTGAGGTATTTAGAGTTGTTTATTTATCGAAGATTGCAATAGTTTTGAATGTTGACCGATTAGTTTGAAACCTTATTGCCGGTAAAAGCTACAAAAATGTCAGCTTATGGAGTTCATGATAGCGAAAATAACAAATTTAAATCACACCGATTTCAATGTTGCTTCGTGGTACGGTAATAGAAATGACAGTTGAAACGGTTTGTTATAACTATGTTGTATATAGAGCTTTATGACGTTTCGCGTACGCACACTAGCGCACCATTTGATTTTGCTGGCCGGACAAAATTTAACCTCACTTTCTTTTCGTGTACGTACACGCAATACATGCGCACGTAGATTACTCTATAACAGCCTTTTCTGGAGTTAAGTTCTATAGCTCACTGCTGTATAACAAAGCTGACAGCAGCCTTCTTATTGACGTTTAGGCCAGCTTGTTTACTATGAAGCCTCGTGGAGAGATGTGGAAGCGCGCCTAGACCTGCCGTGGAGATAACAACAAATCGTCGAAGTCATCGGATCGAATCTTGGGAAACACGAAGTTCATCAAAAAAGGAAAATCTAAAAGTTCGCCGTGAAGAGGGTTTCACAAGAATCACAGTTAAACTATTATCAAAAAATTTAAAAATATGAAAGCCCCTGGTGAGGATGACATTTTTTTACATTTTAATTAAAAAATTACCAGAAGCAATTTTAAGTTGCTTGGTCAAAATTTTCAACAAATGTTTTGATTTGGCATATTTTCCCAGTAGTTGGAAAAATGCCAAAGTAATTCCGATTTTGAAACCGGACAAAAATCCTGCCGAAGCTTCAAGCTATCGGCCCATTAGTTTGCTTTCATCTATTAGTAAATTATTCGAAAGGATAATTCGTAATAGAATGATGACGCACATTAATGAAAATTCAATTTTCGCTGATGAGCAGTTTGGATTTCGCCTTGGGCATTCAACTACTCATCAGTTGTTGAGAGTTTCGAATTTAATTCGAAGCAACAAATCTGAGGGCTATTCTACTGGCGCTGCTCTTCTTGATATAGAAAAAGCATTTGACAGTGTTTGGCATAAAGGATTGATTGCGAAATTGAAAAGGTTTAATTTTCCGATTTATATCGTGAAAATTATTCAAAATTATTTGACGGATCGTACTCTGCAGGTATGTTATCAGAATGGCAAATCTGATCAACTACCTGTACGTGCTGGCGTCCCTCAAGGAAGCATTTTGGGTCCAATTTTATACAATATTTTTACTTCTGACTTGCCTGATTTGCCCCCAGGATGTCAGAAATCACTTTTTGCTGATGACACAAGCATCTCCGCCAAAGGCCTTCGTGTCATCACAAGAAGATTACAAAAAAGCTTGGATATTTTCAATTCTTATTTGAAAGAATGGAAAATTACTCCAAATGCTGCAAAAACTCAACATATTATTTTCCCTCACAAACCAAGGGCTGATTTTCTTAAACCAAAAAGTCATCACATTATAAAGATGAATGAGGTAAATTTAAAGTGGGAGGATCAAGTGAAATATCTTGGACTTGCTTTTGACAAAAACCTTACTTACAAGGATCACATTGAAAGTATCCAGGTTAAATGTAACAAATATATTAAATGTTTGTATCCCCTTATAAACAGGAATTCTAGACTTTGTCTCAAGAATAAACTGTTAATTTATAAACAAATTTTCAGACCTGCCATGCTTTATGCTGTGCCGATCTGGACAAGCTGTTGCTTAACCAGGAAGAAAAAACTTCAGAGGATTCAGAACAAAATTCTGAAAATGATTCTGAAACTTCCTCCCTGGTTCAGCACTAGTGAACTTCATCAATTAGCCGAAGTTGACACTTTGGATGTTATGTCCAATAAGATAATTGATGCATTTCGACAAAAATCATTGCAGTCTTCAGCTGCATTGATCCGCTCATTATATAGTTTATAAGTTAGTTTTAAGGTATCCCTTTTCCCTTTTGTACATGTAGGACCTCCTACATTTGAAATCACTGAATAGCGAAAGCTACAATATTTCATGAATAAATGAAAGTTGCTAGTATTTAAAATTGAGGTGAAAAGTCATCGTTTGTGATTGGACACTCAATAATATTTTAACTGAATTAATGTACATGGAAAAGAAATTTGAATAAATATAAATTAAAAAAAAAAAAAAAAAAGAATCACAGTTAAAAAGCGCGAAAGGATTGTTTTTTTAAATGCAATTTCTATTTTTTTTTCTAAATAAATCGGGCAGAAACAAGCGTACCAAAATAGTCAGAGATACTATTCTTATTGGCTTCGTCGTTGATTGAAATTCTAATAAGAACTGTTTGTTTACATGTAAGTTGGGTAACGGTTAGACAACTGTTTTCAATCTATCTTTCCTTTTCAGTGTGCGCTTTGATTTGACAGCACAGCCGTTAACCACGCCCCCTTTTTTTCGTTGAATCTCTTGTTAGCTAGCACAGTGTTGTCAAATACATTTGTACAACTTACTCTGATAACTTGCATCTTATTCTGGCAAGTTATACAACAGAAAAAAGTGCGCTTTTTCCAATGCACAGGAGTTGTAGAACAAGTTGTGGTAACGAGGCCAATGGGTTATACAACCAGTTAGGAAATACGTTTATCTGACAAAGTGTGTTGCTTGGGATCAATCTTTGCCTGTTGCTGTGGGGAACACCGTTGAAGACTATTGGGGCCAGCATTTACAAAGCGGATCCAGAGACAGTTTATTGCTCAGATAATGTAAAAGTGTTTGATATAAATGTTGATGATCCCAATCACAGATAAGAAATTGCCATGATTTCTTTTTTGGTGTAAAGTGTTCAGATAAGGTCCAGTTTAGGGTGGTACACTACCATCTATTTACTGAAGCTCAATTTAGAAGGGAAACGAACATCGTTTGTGTTCGTACGAGCCAGGTACTGAATTCCCGATCTACAGCTTACGAGGTGGAAGCATTACCATGAGACCACAAAGTGAAAAAAAAAAATGAATTTGGAAGGCTGAAAATTTGGTTGGTTGAACATTACCTCTTTTTGATTTTCCTTCATTAAAATTCATCAGACACAAAATCTGTCACCATTCCTGGGTGGATAATTTTGTTCTAAGACAAAAAGGCTCCAAAAATGAACGATTGTTTGGAATATATAATTTCCTTTAAGATCTGGGCTATACTGTAACAAATTAAACTATTGTGTTCTCCAAACATTGTTCTTCAAATAGATGGATTGAATATCGTTTAAGAGGAAACGTTCTACAAATTAAAAAAAAATGATTATAATTTTTGAAGGTAATATAACCATAATTTAGACTGAAAAAGTGACTCTTGAATAGCGGTACATTTACATATTTTTGCCTTCCTCACTGAGTTAAGGCTATAATCCTGCTCTAAAAATGAACTTATATTTTTTTGAACTTATTTTTTTTTCAAAGCTTATCATGCCCATAAAATGGGTGACCTTAAATAATACTTTTTGCAATTCCGTCGTGAAACTACTTTCTTTTCCTGTCATTCTTGAACGACGAAACAGCCTACTTTTCTGTACCAAAAATAACAGAATCGAATAGTAACCCTTTTCAAAACAAATGCTGAAAAGTTCTACTTTTCAGCACTGAAATGGATGCTGAAAAGTTGAACTTTTCAGCACTTGTTAGGAAAAGTTATACTTTTCAACATTTTTTGATTAGAACGATTCATTGACTCAATGCATGGACATTTGTCCTATAATTCTGTCCAAAGGGTGTTTTTCGGCATTGCAAAAAACGTTGTATGGAACTCGTTGCAAAACTTGATTTTTCATCACTCGTCGTATTTATCTAACTCGGACCGATCGAAGTAAACTGCGCGCGCAACCGGACGCGTTTTTTTCCTCTGTCACTTTTTGGTCCCTAGATTTCGTTTAAAAAAAGACAAATTTGTATCATTTGGAGACTTTGCTGTCCTTTTCGGTGAAGTGTTAACTGTGGGAGCAGTGGCAATTACGAAGTGGCCATCGAGGAAACGTTCCTGTTGTTCCAGCCCCGTGTACCAGAAATGTCCTTACTGAACCAACGTCATTCAAGTACTGCTGGATGTCTTCCTGATTGAGTGTGCTGAGTGATGGTCATCGTCTGCAAACTTCCAAGGTCAAGCTGGTTGCTGTCGTTCGTGTGGTGCAAGAATTCAGCTATCTGATCGCAAGTTCCATCAAGTTTGAGACGAACGCAAAATGCCCTAAACCACGGATTACTAATTTGGTGAGACCTTTCCTATTTGAATAACAACATATTCTTTCATCTACTCTAACATTCATACATTTCACTAAAGTCAACCTACGCCAACCTTATTATATACGCGGTAGGGTGTTCCCTCGGTCGTTCGCTGTGAGTTGTGGATTGCCTGCTTCTCTAATGAAGGTTCGACTGGGGGGGCATGCTTATTAATTTCTCGTCGCTCCATACCCTCAGTGACGTGATGGGGACAAGGGCGTCTATGCAAAGTGTCCCTACACCCGCTACAAATTTCCGGTGCTTGGGGAGGGATGAGGGAAACCATTTTGTTCTATGCGCCGGTATTTGTAGCATTAAAATTCGTGCAAAAAAACTTATGCACGTGGGTGTACAGATTACGGAGTAAAAGATGATCGAATTGTTCACCTAGCGCTCACATGTGTTTCAGGACCAAGTTGCCTGCGGGTATGGGGATCATACATACATACATACATACTCGTCGTATTTATCTAACTCGGTAAACCTCGTTAGATAAATGTACGACTCGTGCTGAAAAAATCCTCTTTTTGCAACTTGTTGCATAAACTACTATTTTTGCAATTCCGTCGTGAAACTATTTACTTTTCCTGTCATTCTTGAACGACGAAATAGCCTACTTTTCTGTACCAAAAATAACAGAATCGAATAGAAACACTTTTCAAAATAAATGCTGAAAAGTTATACTTTTCAGCACTCAAATGGGTGCTGAAAAGTTGAACTTTTCAGCACTTGTTTCGAAAAGTAACACTTTTCAATATTTTTTTGATTTAAACGGTTTATTGACAAAATACATGAAAATTTGACATAAAATTTCACTCAGTGTGTGCTTTTTGGAATTGCAAAAAATGTTGTATAGAACTCGTTGCAAAACTTGATTTTTTCAGCACTCTTTGTATTTGTACGACTCGTGCTGAAAAAATCCTCTTTTTGCAACTTTTAGCATAAACTACTATTAACAATCTTAAGGTATGGTTAAAAAAACAGACACGAAAGTTAAACGTAAATTTATCCACTGTTTTAAAGTAAAAACTACAACTCGTAAGCAGCAGTTCTCTTTAAAAACGGTTATTTCATGTCATCAAAACTCATTCATCGCACAATTTATTGCCACAATGATGGTAATTTCCGTTCACTCACATCACTTCGTCCCGCCCAAGTTGACAATCCAGCTAATGGGCACGTGCATTCACAAAAGCACTTTAATTGGCACACTTTCGTGGCAATCGTGTGCGCGTCGATTACACAACCTCTCATCGGGGCCGCCAAAATAGTCAAACTGTTTGCGTTTGATCCCTATTGGGAAGGGGCGGGTCACGGAAAGCGGAGGGCGTTCCGTTCCGGTACAACAACAATTCTCCCCCTCCCCTCCCCTCACCACCACTCAACGTTAGCGGGAGGTCCTTGTTCAAAGTTTCAATTTATGCCTATTTTGCATACATTAACATGGATGATTACATGTTTGGTACAAATTAACATGGAGAGGTTACGTCAATTTGAGGAATTTTGCTATTTGTACACCCTTTTTGCCTTCCTCACTTAGGTAAGGCTATAATCCTGCTCCAAAATTGAACTTTTTATTTTAAGCTCAAAAACCCACCTTGATGTATACATATCGACTCAGAATTGAAAACTGAACAAATGTCTGTGTGTATGTGTACCTTTGTGATTGTTTACATTGTGTCCACTTCTAAGCCAATACTTTTAGCTAATTACCGCTGCAAAAACCACAAAACCCGCCCAAATTTCGCACCAATCCGGCCATAATCGCCACCTGCATCATCGACACCTGTTATCCAGCAACCATCTAAAGGTAGGACAGGAAAATCGCCGTTGAAAATTTATCCGGCCCGATTGTGGAAGGTCGCAGGCTGCCCACCTGCGCTACCCACCTCGCCAATTCCCTCCTCCTTCCATGGTTCGTGTCCTTGCTGCAACCAAGACAACCTCCCAAACCGCCACGTCATCATAATTCAACCCGCCACACAAAATCAACAGCCTAGTTTACTTGATAACACCTGTACAATCATTGTAAACTCGCTGAAGGACCCAATAAACGAAACGTCGCCTGCTGTTGTTTTTATTTGCCGCTGCGCATCATCCGAATCCAGTACTGCCCCGTTCGACAACATCTGTCTCTTTCCACCAATCATCATCTTCGTGGTCCAGTCTACGCCTACGTGTTAGAAGAACAGAGACAGTTGCGATTGCGCTTTGTGTAAGTACGATTCGATAACAGTGTGGAACAGTTGTTGGAAACTGACACAGCACCCCACATCAACTTCGTTTCGTACAGCGCCATCTCCATTCTCACACCAGAAGCCTAATTTTGAGCCCTCGCGTGACCACTGCTGAGTTGTCCAAAATGGTTCAAGGCATTTGTGTGAAATGTGCAAACGAGGTCAAGAGCGAAGTAATCCGCTGTGGCGCGTTCTGCTCGGCGGAAGTTTGCCTGAGATGCTCGGGTATGTCCGCTGCAATGCTGTCCGCAATACGGGGAAGTGCAGGGTTGTTACGGACGGCGCGGTTCGCGCGGATGGCGCGTTTCGCGCGGATAGCGCGGATTTGGCGCGGATTTGCTGACTAGTTTTGCTTAGGCGCGGATTTCGCGCGGTTTACAATTTTGATAAATAAATAGATAAATAGATAGAATTACTTTCAAGTTATTGAGAAAAATATTATTAAGAACTACGAGAATTTGTTTTTTTTCATTGAGTGCAATTGATAGATTTTTTCTGAAATGGTTTGTTTGTATTTTCTTAATACGAACCGTCGAAACATTATGATTATCTTTTAAATGTATGGTTGAGAGTTTCTTTAATAAAATTATTATTACACTTAACTCATTTCTTAATATATCCGGCTTATTTATTTTTAATTTTATTGTGGATATATTCCATTTGCCTTTGAATTTTAGATAGGATCTACCCGAAGATATATTTTTCTTAATTTAAACATTCTTGGCGAAAAATAAAAAGATCAGAACATCAAAAAATTAATGCTCCATTATTCAAAATTCATGTTTTCAAAACTCGAACCTTTTTAATATTTTAATTTTTTTTAATCAAAATTTTTAAAATTCAGATTAAAAAAATTTCGAATTTTTGAAATCGTAATTTAAAAAATCCAGAATTTCTAAGTTCAGAATTTTAAAGATCTGAAATTCAAAACTCCGAAAAAAATCCAAATAAAAAAAATTAAAATTTAAAGAAAAATTCAAAATTAAAAAAAAAAACAAAATTAAAATAAATCAAAATTAAAAAACACTTACACTTTTGTTGATGTCTCTTGAGGTATTTTTTAAATGGACTTTTTTGCTTTCATTCCTTCAAACATAAAACAAGTTTAATTTTTTTTATCAAATACTTTCTGTATTAGTTTTTATCTTTGAAAATAACATTTCTTGAATGTTGGTCGCGATTTTTTATATGGCGTGGATTGGGGTTTCGGTCGGCGCGGATTTGGCGCGGATTTTTTTTCGACTTTCCCGTAACAACCCTGGAAGTGCCCACTGCATATGGATCTGCACCGCGTGCAAAGGCCTCGTCAACAAGGCTCGATTCTCGAATTCGTTGGTTTCTGTCGACACCGCCAACATGACTGTCACGGATTCCCTCAAAACGGAGATCAAAGACAGTATTCTGGCGGAAATAAGAACAGAAATACGGAAGGAAATCCGGGAAGGGTTCAAAACGTGCAAGGCAGCATCCTCGCAAGTCAGCTCATCCAAACGTGCGCGTGAAGATGAGAGTAACGACTCAAGCTATGCGAGCGCCCTGAAGAAAGCTGCCATCAACGTGCGTGGCACAGCACAGCAAGCAGAAAATGAGGCAGATTTGTTCCCGACAGACTCTACGTTCGCAGCCAGCGGTTCTCCCGTTTTTTGGTTGTACATGAGAGGTTTCCGTCCGAACATCACCCCTGAGAGGGTATCTGAATGGGTTCAGTCAAAGCTCGGAACCAGCGACATCAAAGTTCGAAAACTGGTACCCAAAGGCAGAGACGTGAGCGAACTCTCGTTTGTGTCTTTCAAAGTGGGTTTGCCGGTTGACCTGAAGGACGTAGCCCTCTGCAAAGACACTTGGCCTTCGCTGATTTTGTGCCGTGAGTTCGAGGACTATAACTCGCAGTCGGGGTTCGATCCGGACAGACCTCAGGCGCCAGCTACAGAGCAGTCCCAGATGATCGAAGAGCAGCAGCCGTTGGATCCCGTGCAGACCCAGACGCTGACGGTGCCTGTACAACAGACCGTTTCACCTGCCAACCAACCAACTCCGGCCGATGTCGCAATGGAGACTACCGAGTAGAAACTGCTGCCACATCCAACTCTCCACAAATTGCTGCTTCAACTCAACCAACTCATTCAGTGTTATTACCTCGACGCCAACGCCGACCGAATCGAAAGCTTGTCCCTTCCAGTCTCCTCGTTTATTACCAGAACGCAGGTGGTATTCGAACCAAAACTAACCAGTTTAACTCGGCCCTAGCCAGCAGCGATTACCATGTGATAGCGGTGTCTGAAACGTGGCTTCGTGATGGTATTCTGGATTCAGAGCTCTCATCCAACTATCAATTTTTTCGAAAAGATCGTAGTCCTGCTACGAGTGAACTGAGGCGAGGAGGTGGTTGCCTTGTTGCCGTGAAGAATGGACTCGACGCAACTCTTGTGAAACTCGCCGGCTATGATCATCTGGAGCAGACCATAATTCGTGTCAAAGTTCGGCGGCAAAATGTATTTTTGTGCTGAATCTACATAAGACCGAACAGCCCGAACGATATCTACCTTTCGCACTACGCAGCTGTCCGTGAAGTGTTATCGAAAGCTGGCGTAAACGACTTAGTGACTGTAGTTGGAGACTACAACTTGCCTGGTCTGCGCTGGACGTTTGACGACGACGTGAACGCATTCATTCCCAACAATGCCTCGACCGAAATTGAACTTGACCTTATGGAATCCTTACTGACGTCCGGAATGCAGCAGGTTTGTAATCTCTCCAATGCTAGAGGCAACATACTTGACCTAGCTTTCGTGAACGACGCAGATAGAGTTGACCTGATCGAACCTCCGTCGGCTATTCTCAAACCCGACCGACATCACAAACAGTTTGTACTGAAGGTTGACCTCCACCACAATCCCGACCAAGTTAGCCAACACTCTGCTGACGTTGCTGATTTTGACTTCAACCGATGTGACCATGTTGCTGTTACGGATGCATTGAATCAAATCGACTGGGACAACGTGCTGAACTCGGAAGACGCCAACACTCAAGCATCACAGTTCTACAGCGTAGTATTTGACGTGATTCAACAGCTCGTGCCGAGGAAACGGATAGCTAGAGATCGATCAATCAAACAACCATGGTGGAATGCTGAGTTACGGCATAAGCGGAACATTCTGCGCAAAGCAAGGAAACGACTGTTTCGGTCGAAATCACCGGAGGATAACGTTTGTGTCGAGCGACTGGAAACGGAGTACGAGCTGCTGAACGAAACACTGTACCGTGAGTACCTCGACAACATTCAAACCCGCTTAACGGATGACCCTTCGTCGTTTTGGAGTTACGTTAAGAGCAGGAAGCGAACTGATGGCATTCCTTCCGTGGTCGATTCGGGTGATCGTAGCTCAAACAGTCCTGAAGAAGCAGCTAATTTATTTGTCGACTTTTTCAAAGGCGTGTTCAACCATGGCTTGCACACCGCTCCAGCAGATTATCTCGACGAAATTCCCTCCCACAACATTGACATGCCATTTCCGGTTCTTTCTGAAGCAGAAGTTCTAGAAGCTTTGGCTGCAGTTGACTCTTCAAAAGGCCCTGGTCCTGATAAGCTGCCACCTTCTTTCATTAAAATGTGCGCTGGATCGTTGGCACACCCTGTAAGCTTAGTCTTCAACCGATCGCTTACAAATGGTCAGTTCCCAGATGTGTGGAAAGTTGCTGCCATTACGCCAATTCATAAATCTGGACGAAGGAAAGATGTTCAAAACTACAGACCGATCTCAATACTATCCTGCCTGCCAAAAGTTCTAGAACAACTGATTCACAAAAGAATGTACGCTGCCGCAGTCCCCATCATATCGGAGTTTCAGCATGGGTTCGTGAAGAAACGATCCACAGTCTCGAACTTGATGCTGTACGTTAGCTCGATAAATTCCAGCCTTGAGAAACGGTGCCAGGTTGATTCCGTGTACGTGGACTTTGCCAAAGCCTTTGATAAGGTGCCTCATAACTTGGCAATTGAAAAGCTGAGACGTATAGGATTCCCTCGCTGGCTCACGGTATGGCTCTCTTCCTATCTGACCGGCAGAACAGGGTTTGTTCGCATAGGAAGCTCACGATCGCTCCAGTTTGCCGTGACCTCCGGAGTGCCGCAGGGAAGCCACCTCGGCCCATTGATCTTTTTACTGTTCGTCAACGACATTTGCACTCACCTCAAATCCCAAAAGTTGCTGTATGCAGATGACCTCAAAGTGTTTCGTGTTGTTTCCTCTGCCATCGATTGCGTCGCCCTGCAGCAGGATATCTGCACTATTAACGAATGGTGTGTTAGGAACGGGATGAAGGTGAATGAAGAGAAATGCAACGTCATCAGCTTCTCTAAGAAACAGGACACGATTCACTACCGATATGAGATGAATTCACACTTGTTAACTCGTGTCGACTGCATCAAAGACCTCGGCGTAATGATGGACCACAAGCTCACCTTCGACAAGCATGTCGCTGTCACTTCCGCTAAGGCCTTTGCAACGCTGGGATTCCTTCGATGTAACACGGTGGACTTCGAGAACATTCGGGCACTTAAAACGCTGTACATCTCTCTGGTACGAAGTATTCTCGAGTATGCTGTGCAAGTCTGGGCACCGCATTACGCAGTTCTGTGTGACCGCTTGGAGAAAGTGCAGAAAAGCTTTACACTATACGCTCTACGTCGCCTGCCCTGGAGGAACCCTGCGTACCTAACAAGTTACGATGACCGCCGAAGATTACTACAATTAGAATCTCTAGAACATCGCCGGATTTTCCTGCAACGTCTGTTTGTGTTTGACGTTCTTACAAACCGAGTAGACTGCCCGGAGATCCGTCAGAAAATGAGCCTTCACGAGCCCCAACGTGCGCTGAGAACCTACCTGCCGTTTAGGATCGCTAGGCACACTACCGTTTACGGACAAAACCACCCGATCGATCGCTGCTGCCGTTATTTCAACCCAGTTTGGTGCTTTTTTAATTTCGACATGACAAAAGAACTATTTAAAACTAAAATTAGAAACGTGTTGTGAAGTACCTTTATATTTTTAATGTTTTATATCTGTTTATACGTTTAGTTTATAAGTATATACAGTTTGTGCGGCATAATGCCGAAGACGGTGACAAATAAATAAAAAAATGTGTGTGTGTATGTGTGTGTGTATGTGACCAATAATGTCACGCAGTTTTCTCAGCACTGGCTGAACCGATTTTGACCAAACCAGTCGCATTCGACTTGGTTTAGGGTCCCATACGGTGCTATTGAATTGTTTGAAGTTTCGATAAGTAGTTCAAAAGTTATGTATAAAAATGTGTTTTCGCATATTTTCAGAAGTTGAATAAATGGCAGTAAACTGAACCAAACATCATCATGCTATACATCGTTAGTTAGGTAATTGAAAGACCTTTTCAACGAGTCCAAAACATTGATAATCTGGCAACCCTGTCTCGAGTTATAACCACTTAAGTGATATTTATGTAATTTTTTGTAGCCGGATCTCACTTAAATGTATGTAAACAATGTCCGGATCCATCATCCAACCCATCGTTGGTAAGGAAATCAAAAGACCTTTCTAACGAGTCTACAACATTGATAATCTGGCAACCCTGTCTCGAGTTCTGACCACTTAAGTGATATTTATGCACTTTTTTGTAGCCGGATCTCACTTAAATGTATGTAAACAATGTCCGGATCCATCATCCGACCCATCGTTGGTTGGGTAATTGAAAGACTTTTTCAAAGAGTCTAAAATATTGAAGATCTGGCAACTTTGTCTCGAGTTCTGACCACTTAAGTGAGATTTATGCACTTTTTCGTAGCCGGATCTCACTTAAATGTATGTAAACAATGTCCGGATCCATCATCCGACCCATCGTTGGTTAGGTAGTCAAAAGACCTTTCCAACGAGCTTAAAACATTGATAATCTGGCAACCCTGTCTCGAGTTCTGACCACTTAAGTGATATTTATGCACTTTTTTTGTAGCCGGATCTCACTTAAATGTATGTGGACCATCATCCGACCCATCGTTGGTAAGGTAATTGAAAGGCCGAGTCTAAAACATTGAAGATCTGGCAACCCTATCTCGAGTTCTGACCACTTATGATGCAACTTATGAGCCCTTGAGTGATATGTTTGTTTTTTTTTTGTATTCCGGAACTTAACGAAATTAGACGAAATTTGTGTCCAAACCCATCATATCACATATCACCCATTGTTGGAAAAGAGTGAGGAAGGCACCAACCACATAGGTGGATTAAGTTAGTTTTTTACTAAACAAATGATTGAAACATGTTTTTTTGCAATTCCGTTGTATAACTAATTACTTTTGCTGTCATTCTCGCATGACGTCGCCATCTTTCTCTACTAAAAATAAAAGAATCAAAAAGTATTATTTTTCAATACAAGTGCTGAAAAGTTCTATTTTTCAGCACTGAACTAGAACGGGATTTTATCGGTTAATCAACTTATCACATAGACAATTGTATTAAAATGGTACTTGTTGCAAAACTTGATTTTTTCAGCACTCATCGTATTTATCCAACTCGGTAAACCCCGTTGGATACGACTCGTGCTAAAAAAATCTTCTTTTTTTTAACCTGTTGCAAAAAAAATACTATTATTAATATAAATATGAATAAATATTTAATGTCATTTCAAACTTAAAAAACAAAATCGAAAAAATGCCAACGTTTGCCCTGATACAACCAAGTAACCCCTTAATCAACGGCAGAATTGTTTTTGGTCAGTCCCATCAATCGAACGGAAACATTGTAAGCCCAAAAAGGCCAGTACCCGACCTTGTCAACAGAGAGCAGTGGGATAGCGGCTGGGTAAATTTCCAATAAACACACCGATTAGCAAGTTAATTAGATTTCTGTGTGCGTATGTGTATGTATGTATGTATGCATATATGTGGGTGTGTCCTTTGACGCAGGCAACGGCCTACCTACCTCGCTCGGGAATGGGCTCCTTCCGGCTACTCTCCAGCGGCGCCTGGGACACCTCCGAGTAGATGTTGCCCACCTCGGCCAAACATCGCAGGATTAGCTGGCCGGTGGAGTAATGGGACGGCAGGAGCTGCAGAGAGGAAGAAGTGACCTTATTTGTTTTAGGTAGATTGGAATTTAAAATGGATTGTGGATGAACACAGAACGTATTTAGTTTTCCATTTAAATTTGCTTGATTACTTTTGTAACTGTTTTGACGAGGTGGCAAAATGACATTTTAGATTTTTAAGGTATGTTTAATGTTTAATGTTGAATATTATGTTTAATGTTTAATGTTCAATGTTTAATGTTTAATGTTTAATGTTTAATGTTTAATGTTTAATGTTTAATGTTTAATGTTTAATGTTTAATGTTTAATGTTTAATGTTTAATGTTTAATGTTTAATGTTTAATGTTTAATGTTTAATGTTTAATGTTTAATGTTTAATGTTTAATGTTTAATGTTTAATGTTTAATGTTTAATGTTTAATGTTTAATGTTTAATGTTTAATGTTTAATGTTTAATGTTTAATGTTTAATGTTTAATGTTTAATGTTTAATGTTTAATGTTTAATGTTTAATGTTTAATGTTTAATGTTTAATGTTTAATGTTTAATGTTTAATGTTTAATGTTTAATGTTTAATGTTTAATGTTTAATGTTTAATGTTTAATGTTTAATGTTTAATGTTTAATGTTTAATGTTTAATGTTTAATGTTTAATGTTTAATGTTTAATGTTTAATGTTTAATGTTTAATGTTTAATGTTTAATGTTTAATGTTTAATGTTTAATGTCTAATGTTTAATGTTTAATGTTTAATGTTTAATGTTTAATGTTTAATGTTTAATGTTTAATGTTTAATGTTTAATGTTTAATGTTTAATGTTTAATGTTTAATGTTTAATGTTTAATGTTTAATGTTTAATGTTTAATGTTTAATGTTTAATGTTTAATGTTTAATGTTTAATGTTTAATGTTTAATGTTTAATGTTTAATGTTTAATGTTTAATGTTTAATGTTTAATGTTTAATGTTTAATGTTTAATGTTTAATGTTTAATGTTTAATGTTTAATGTTTAATGTTTAATGTTTAATGTTTAATGTTTAATGTTTAATGTTTAATGTTTAATGTTTAATGTTTAATGTTTAATGTTTAATGTTTAATGTTTAATGTTTAATGTTTAATGTTTAATGTTTAATGTTTAATGTTTAATGTTTAATGTTTAATGTTTAATGTTTAATGTTTAATGTTTAATGTTTAATGTTTAATGTTTAATGTTTAATGTTTAATGTTTAATGTTTAATGTTTAATGTTTAATGTTTAATGTTTAATGTTTAATGTTTAATGTTTAATGTTTAATGTTTAATGTTTAATGTTTAATGTTTAATGTTTAATGTTTAATGTTTAATGTTTAATGTTTAATGTTTAATGTTTAATGTTTAATGTTTAATGTTTAATGTTTAATGTTTAATGTTTAATGTTTAATGTTTAATGTTTAATGTTTAATGTTTAATGTTTAATGTTTAATGTTTAATGTTTAATGTTTAATGTTTAATGTTTAATGTTTAATGTTTAATGTTTAATGTTTAATGTTTAATGTTTAATGTTTAATGTTTAATGTTTAATGTTTAATGTTTAATGTTTAATGTTTAATGTTTAATGTTTAATGTTTAATGTTTAATGTTTAATGTTTAATGTTTAATGTTTAATGTTTAACATGTTCAACTAACCTGAATGTTCAGGTCTCGAGACGCCCAATGCAGATTGTCGTGCGTTGGATGTAACACAGTCGGTTCAGTTCCAACCTGCAATAACACAGAAAATATACGATTCTTATTATTATGACAACAAAGGTCAGTGAACCACACCGATGATCACAAAACCGGTTGAACAAATTCAAACAAAATCACAAAAAAAAAAGTTGCTGATACCTGAAGTTCAAATAAATAACTTTCAACAACTGTAACTTTTCGGTGGTTGTTTTTGTGCGCTGCAAGTTACGACCCCTTCCCATGATGACAGCTCAACGAGATCGTTTGCGAGGGTAGTAAAAAATTAATCAATTTGACAGCAAAACACAAAAAGTGCTGAGCAGTAGAGGCACTCGGCATTCGGATATAGTAGTGCCAACTCGGAAGTACATGATGATCTGTTCAACGGTGCAGAGCAACACCAACAAGGTCGTAAAGTGGTGCCCGATTTGTCGTTTCTTCCCGGTAGCACGGAGGGAAATAATTAAAAATATGAAAAATTTGTTAGATTTTAAAATAAAAAGAACCTTCATGACACCTAGCGAAGAATTTTCCACAGTGCAACAATTGGATTGCGCTCACTTTTTCCCTCCGTGGATATTTACAAGATGGCGCAGGAGAAATATAGTAAAAATTTATATCGATGATACAGTTTATTGTTCATAAAAAATAGACTGAGTCGTCGCGGCTTCACTCGGGAGGAAATTTTCAGAGGATGCAGCTGAAAATTGTGTCACTGTCGGGAAATGGCTTTGCGTAAAAGTACGGAACGATGATGCTCAAAAAAGTGTACAAAATTGCTGACCTCAAAAAACTGCTCAAATAATGTTAGGGAACATAATTTGGGTGTTATTTTTTTTGCTTGCCTTTAAAAGCGAATAAAAAGCCGAGATGATTATGAATTGCTTCCGTTTTGATTGAATTTACCGTGAAAAAATCTCGAAATAATTTCAAATTTTTGTCAAGAGAACAATCGATCATCTTCAAAAGTTCCCCTTTCTGAACCCATTCTGCACCCTTTTGCTTACCTTTGTGAGTAATTTTTCCACAGATTTCACATGTTCCAAAACTCCGAAGAAATAAATTTCATCCAAGTGTGGAATTGAAAAAGTTTTCCCCTCGCTTTTTTCACCCTCTCTGCTCTACACCATTTCCCGCAACTAGGAAAATATTTTAATAAATCATCAAAACCAAATGCAGGTGCGCAGTGGAATTCAATACATGATTTGGCAGCGTTTTTTATGCTGTGGCTGGAGTGTCCTGGAAACCGAAAAAATACATTAAAAGCATGTGCTACTCCGAGCAGGAGAAAACAGGTGAGGAAAATGTGGTTACAGGTTTAAAAAAGAAAATCCGAAGTTTTCAATATCGGTAATGGGGCTAACGTAGCGACGATTTTTTTTTCGTCGAGGGAATTATTGAGCTATTTGAACCTGGGATGGATTTGCTGTTTGCCGCAGGCGTTCAAGCTGGTTACTTGTTATCAAGTTTCAAGCTCAAATTTCAAAATTTGGAAGCAAAAAAGATTATTTTACCTCATCTCAGGTCTCAAAAACAAATTGCATTCATTTCCTTCACTTGCCAAATTCATTATTAGAATGCCCAATTACATTAACATGAATCAATTAGTAGACTCTGGTTGAAATGAGCTCTGTTAGACTAAAAAAAAATAATTTAAATTGGAATTAATAATTGCAGCTGCTTTTTTCACCCTGAGCTTGAAGCTCATCCAACCCATCCAAACATTTGTTTTACTAGTTCCACCTACTCAGCCTTAAATCAATGCTCTTCCACTAGTGATTAAATACTACAAAACAATATTCTTCACCGACCCGGAATCATAATCCGTCCCTCCCGAGAGCCGCATTCATTCGGAACGGATTGAACGCTTTTTTGAATCCTCGCTCATCCAAAATCCGGTTGAAATCCCCATCGAATAAGCTCGCCTGGCTAAAACCACTCATTTTTCAGGCTTCCCACCAGTTCTCACCTCGACGACCACGACTTTTCGCTCTTCAGCCCCTCCTTCCCCTCAGCTACAACCCATGAAACTAGCTGCTAAATTCGTGGTTTTCAAAACCTTCCCACGCCCTCCGACCAACCAACCCAGCTGCCGGCAAAAAAGTTTTTCCCCAATCTGATACAACTTTTCCGTGCATCGGCCAGCCGGACCGACCAGTTCAGAAGCCCAGGCTACATCAATCCCAAAACTGTGCACACTGGTCGAACTCGTTTTCCGCCGGAACTCCAGATATGTAGTGAAAATGTGCGGTTTTCTAGTTAATTTGAGGTTGAATATTACACTCGCTGAAGTTGTGGTTTTTTGGAGGGTCGAGCAGTGCCGTCCGCAACAGGGGGCATTTGCAGCTTGTTCCGGGTTTGGCGATACAGGTGAAGCGGGTTCAAATCCATCATTTTTTTTATATGAATTTTACAGTTTTTTTTTTTCAACTTTTAGTGGAACAACATTGGTACGCCACTGGCAAGATTCTAGAACTGTGCAGATCCATGAAAAATGGGCGTAACGAACCTCACTTGCCAACGGGTTTGCTTGCACGCTAGCCATAGTACTTGCAGTCAATTGGAGTTGTTCAAAGTTATGTATGAACAGTTCAACCAGGTTGAATTTTAAGTTGAAAACTTTGAAGAAAAAAAACAAAGTCCGATCCTGGGGGGGGGGCATTGGGGTTCTTCATCTTCATCGACGCGCGTTGGCTATAGCATCATTTCTATTTCCAACACACACACACACTTAGTACATCTGGAAGCGATTCGTTACGAGTTGTCTGGCACCGAACCTGACATATGTTGGTTCCCCTAGGTCGACCAGCTAGGAATCGAGTGGTGGAATTTGTTTTTGGTTGGCAACTTTTTCCAGTCCAGAGTCTGTAGTGGTTTTGTTACCAAGGTGGACCAGTGCAGTGGTTTTGTTACCAAGGAAAAGTAGAGAATGTCAGAACAATCGCTGTCAGTAGGGTGGTAACAGAGGTATATCAACGTTTTCACGTCTTCTAAACTGCAGTCCTTGCCGTTAATGGCCACCACTAGAACACACATACGTTGTAGCCACAATTAGAAAAAAGCAAGTGTGAGATATTTGTTGCATTTTCCAGGAAACACTATACTAATAAAACTTGAATAAATATTGTTTTATGTTTTTTTTTAAAGTAAATTGAGTAGCACAAAATCAATGCGCCAATCTCGAAAACAGTAATGCAAGTAGCAAATCGTGTAACACAGGAGTGCCCAAAGTTTCTGAGAGGCGGGCTAAACTTGAGATCACGTTGTTTTAGTCTATTAGACTTAAGGAGGTATTAGACTATGATAAACGAATCTATGACATTTCCCCGAAACCCATATTACCGAAGGGACATTTCTCCGAATGTCACTTCCCCGAAAAGACACTTCCCCTAATAGTCATTTCCCCGAATTCCATTTACCCGAATTTCCCATTTCCCCTAATCGTCCACATCCCCGAATGCCATTTTCCCGAATGGGCCACAATCCCGAATGCCACTTACCCGATTAGTCATATCCCTGAATAGTCTTTTCCCTGAATGCCATTTCCCTGAATGCCATTTCCCCGAACGCGGTCAAGCGGAAATGCCCGGTGCCCCGGAGCGCGCGGCATTTCCGCTTGACCGCGTTCGGGGAAATGGCATTTTAAAAGAAAAAAAAATGATGACAATTTTTATCACATCAAACAACATATTTAAAGGTTCGTATTGGCCTTGAATGATCAACTTTCTTTTTGGCTTCATTCAAAACAGAAGTAGCATTTTAGGGGGGATTCAATACAAATTCAAATACAATGAATATTGTTACAGACCTTTTTTTTTACATATATTCTCAAAACAAATACTTTTTTGTTATAGACATGATAATAATAATGCAATAGAAGTTTTGTTATTTTTTATGATTCAAAAAACATACCCTGCGATTTTCCTAGTACAGAACCCCGTACACACTGATCATTTTATCCACATTGCTGGTTTGGGATTTGGCGAAAAGTATAATCAACAAAAACTTTAAATAAAATTTGAACCAGCCTTTTGTACCTATTTGTCCGATTTTTGGGTTCTTTGACCAAAATCGAAAAAAGACAAATTTCCTTGCAAATTTCTCAAAAACAACAACTAATCATGCGGTTGAATACAAATGTTAATTGAACAAAAAAAAAAATCTGGTACAGTCCAGACTTGATTATCCGAAGGCTTCGGAAAAAATTTCACTTCAGATAATCGAAACTTCGGATAATCGAATCACGAAAAAAAAATAAATTGTTATGCCTATTTTTTATTGTCGAGCGTATGTCCCCTAAACTACGTTAAAGTGATTTAGAACTTTTAAATCCAAGGCCAATATGGCGGTGTTGAAATATAGAAAAAAAAAGCATTTTATTATTTAATAGGCAATCAACTATTCAAATTTGACTAAAATGGGGTTGCAGAACTCAAATTTGATGTTTAAAACAAGAAAAAGAAGAAAAAAAACGAAAACAAAAGTTTGTTTTTGATTCGATTATTCGAAGTCCCATACAAACCTTCGGATAATCGAACTTCGGAGAATCGAAACTTCGGATAATCGAGTCTGGACTGTAATTGGGTCCTAAAATTAAGCTTAAATTTGTTGTGGTTTGGTTGAGCGTTTTAGCAGAATGCATTACTATGAATACAAAGAGACGAGTTGTTCCTTTTAATTCCGCTATAATTTGTGATATTATTGTTCACAACGATAAGGCTTATATTTCTAAGTACAATGACCCTTTGAACGACCGCAAAGGATTTAAAATGGATTTTTAATTCAATTTTTTAAAAATCACTTCACGGCCCTTCTTGGGATAAAAGCTTCTACTTGACAGCTCGTTCCAAGGGGACCAAAGTTGATCCATCGAAAAAATGTTGTCTTGTCAATAACTTTTTATTTGCATAAAAATGAAAAAAAAAGTTATCAGAAATGGTTTTTAATTTTGTTTTTTACCGTTGTTCATAAAAATTGACAAAGAGCTTTACTACCCAATTTACAACATTTAATCAACAGCATACCCAAAAAGCTGTTTGTTCGGTAAAATTGAGAAAGAAAATAACTGTTAGTCATGGAAAAGGCTTTAGCGAAAATGATGATTAGGGGATATGAAAATTTAAATTTAAATAAACGACAATTGGCGTAAGTGTCACTTCGGGGAAATGGCATTCGGGAAAATGGCCGATTAGGGGAAATGATATTCGGGGAAATAACCGATTAGGGGAAATGATATTCGGGGAAATGGCATTCGGGGATGTAGCTGATTAGGGGAAGTGGTATTCGGGGATGTGGCCATTTAGGGGAAATGATTTTCGGGGAAATGTCATTCGGGGAAATGAGCTAGACCCCCATAAGAAGTGTTCTTAGTGAAGGGTTTCCCGTGGTCAGAATGAGTTATGAGACAATTTTTGATTCAGTGGGTAGCCCGAGGAACCTCGAATTGGGACCACCCTACTTTTATTGTTTGATTAATATTGACCTTTCAAATTAAAATAAAACTCTGTGAGGTAGATTTGCCGGATGCTGAGGTACCGCATACGAAACCTTTTTTTTACTCAAATAAAGCGCAAAACTGTATGAATAGAAATACCCCGACATGAACTGCGCGCCAACATTCACTTATAAAGCCGCTACTGCCGTTTTCTGAGGTTCCACCATCAGTCAGGGGAGAAGTTAAATATGAAATAAAAAAAAAATCGCATCCTTCTTCAACCTTTCCCGGTCACATTCCGACTCTGGTTCCGGCGGGAAAAAGACGGTTTGCCGGGTTCGGGATACAATTTGAGCCGGCAAAAATCGCTTCCAGCATCACCAACTTCTGGGTGCCGCCGGCTGAGCGTACTCTATTGAGCAAAAACTGACGTGAAAGAGTTTTCCACGCCATGCCACTCTGCCGGAAAAGATGCCGGCTCCGGAAGCCCAAAGGTTGGCAAGTTGGGCCACGCCACTGGCGCGCCATCAAGTTATGATGCAATTTAATCAAAGGTTTATCAAGCGAATGAAGCGGTGGCATCGTCTGTGCGGAGAAACGTCCAAAGGAAAATTTCATTTCACTGAAATGCTATTTTGCGGTTCACTTTCCGTTTGATGCGGCTTTGTTGGCGTGTGGCCCCGTCGAAGGTTCCTTCCGTTTGTGTGAAAATGTGATCATATTTCTTTCTAAACCTGTAATTTAATAACTCTTAACTCTTTTTTTAAAGGAAAATGTAAACAACTGAAGTCGAACTGCCAAACTGGTGTCATTCAACACAAAACATACGCTAACGTAAAACAAAAACAAACAAACTGTCACGTCACCACGTGTTTGGGGTGTTGTTTTTGTTGCACGTCACGCCCGCGTCGCTCGCACTTTGCACGCTGTCACGCTGACGAAGAAGAAGTGGCTGAGATTTCGTCTTTTGTTGTGTCACTTCCGGCTGCTGAATGCGGCACATCCGTGTGCTTCTTTCGGCTTCCACTATACTGGGTGGGTCGTAAATCCACCCAGTTCCGGTTTCGGGCAGAGAGAGATAGAGAGTGAGACCGGTTTGACGGAAATAAAATGAAGACGATAATCACATTTTAAATGTCGCACAGGGATGACACTGGTGCTATAAGAAAGGAGTACCCCTGTAGACGGCAGACTCAAAGTGTCAGAAGCTGCCTTCTGGACTTAATTCTGGCTTGCAGGGCGTAGGCTAATCCAAGTTGTCCTGGTGCTGCAAAAATCAACAGTCTACGATACTGGTGCCAGAGAGTCCGCGCTCTATTTTGAATACTCTTTGCTGGTGCTTCATTTCGACTTGATCGTGCTATCTTGTCGCACGTCGCTTTTTGACGTTCCGAGAAAAACGTGTTTTAATGTTTGACTTTGAATAATGTTGAGAATGTTCACAGAAAATGTTGGTCTGTTTCACTGAAAAAAAATGTTGATGGATTCAACTTCAACTTTACTTGACAACAGTTAAAAATAGAAAAAAAACGTAAAGAATAAAGATTTTGTTGAAAAATATCCCATGTTTTTCTAAAAATTTAAGAATAAATCAGTCTGATATTTGGCTCCATTAAAAAATGTATTTTCCCCGAAATTTTGCGGGGTGAATCGAAATGTTTCGTCTTTCGAAATACCTAGAATATTTCATTACAAAATAAATTTACTACCCAACAGTTCATTTTTTTTTGTAATCAATGATTTGATAGAGAACAGTTTGTAGCAGTTCCTTAAAAATGTAAAAGTTTAGGTTCAGCAGAGATATGCCCAACAGCAACTTTCTCCAAAAAATATGGATTACATTTACTTTAAAAAATTTCTTATCAATTGATTTACAGCCATTTTACTGAAGAAAAATTCAACACAATTTAAAAAAAATTAAAAAAAGTTAATCTACACAGTAAAAAAGTCGGTGATTTTGAAAGGTATTACAGCGGAAAACTGGTAAATTTACATATTTTAGAAAGCTACACCTCATTCTCGGATGTAATATTACCATGGTGGGGGCTCCCACTACCGGGATGCTACGGCTGTCATCTGCATACAATGTCACTGAAGCCTAAAAAGTACCAAAGTTTTGGTGTCTAGTGTCAAAATTATGGGGAGTAACATGACGAAAAAGGCGCAAAATCGAAAGGACGAAAATAATTTTTTTCTTTATTTTTGTTTTGTTAATTAAACGAAATTAAATGTGTACCATTATCCGGGGCAAATCGGGACACATGGGGTGAATTGGGAAGTGATTTCAGCAATGTTTTTGCTCAATATTTGGATATTTTTTATTGGTTTCAGTTAGAATAGACGTAAAACAACAAAATTAGTTTCTAAATTTGAACTGTTATGTCTAAAACAGCTGTTCATAGAAGGCTTTCAGGTCGAAAATTTACCACATTCAACCCACGGGGTACCATAAAAGTTGGTTTGTTTGACTCAAAAACATGCTTTCTTGTAAACGTAAATGTGGTGAAATGTACTATGCTTCCTCGAAACTGCATGGTGAACTCCACGACGTCCCTAACAATGGGCTATGCCCTGTTCGTGGACTTGCTCTTAAGGTTCCCCAATACATAACATGGTTGAGCTCACATATTGGTTTAACCACCTCAAATTGTAGATTAAAATTAAAATTATGATGATCTGAAAGTTCATTGGTCAAATTAGAATTTGCGAAGACATTTCAGAGGATTTTAAAAAGACACCTGCTGGGAAGCTTCGCCTGAGACCTGATGCTAGACATATATTGTTGTTGGCGCCATTTTTATTTTATTTTAATGAAAAGAATCATTCTGAGCAGCTACAGGATCTTTTCTCAGAAAAAAAAAAATTAATAAGATTTATTATATTTTGATTTGTGACCCTCTGAAATGTTGATCCCGAAACAGCGCCACCAAACATTTGGTGGCGGCTTCAGCAAGCTACGTCAGTATCACGGGCGTGGTTCTAACCGACATTTTTTTTAATGTGCTCCGCAAAATGTTGGGAAAAAGCCCTTCTTTCATGGTGCCAAATATCAGACTTGCAGACGAAGCACTCAACTCTACGTGAACCAGATTCTCAACACCATGGTTGGATAGTTGTTACGAAGGTTCTTCCCATCTCTCATTGAATGAATTCTTAAAGTCCCCCATTCTATTTTTAGCGAGAAATTGTAGATTCAACTTCAAATGCGCCTACGAGTTATGCAATCTTGTAATGTTCTAAAACACAACTTCAAACTTGCATATTCTCGTCCGATTCTTGTATTTAACTATAGCATTCTTAGTCCTCTCTCTCTTCAAGCTACAGTCCAAAACTTTCTCGTGGGAGCAGATGGGAATGGAACCCAAACCCATTCGCTTACAAAGCAAACATCTTAACAATTCAGCCTTGACTCCTCCTTAAAAAATGTGTAACGTACAGCAAAAAAAATCATGGTAATATTACATTTGGGAAGGAGTACATCTTTTAGGTCAGAAAAAGGGTGTTATTTTACCTCTGAAAATGTGTCATTTCACAACTTTTCTGGTGTAATGAAACTTTTTCAGTTGAGGTAAATTTACATCATAAAAGTGGATCCATTTAGATATAAATAGTTTTGTCCTAAGTATCTTTTTATATAATCAACACATTACGGGGAAACAGGGAGCAAATGTAAAAAAAAACAGCTATTGCTAAATTTAAAAAAATATTTTCCAAATAATTCCCAAATTATATAAAGGCTGTCAATCTAAACATCCCTATATCCAATTTATTTACTTTTTCGCAAGTTCATTTGAGATTTTTGTTTTAATGATGATAATTACATTTTTTTTCATTTTACTACAAATCGATAATTTCTCACCGATCCAAAATCCTCTATTGAATAAGTCTATGGTGTATAGGCACTATGCCGTGTGATTTCTCCATTTGGTTCCTATCCGAGAGTGAGAGGAAAGATTCTGGAGGGACGTTTTCACTGCAGGATCAGCAGCAGCTTCTCACACAAGTGGCAGCACTTTGTCAACCCAGGGTGAAGGATTTAAATTTATAGTTTAATGTGGTGGCATTAGTTCATGCCCTGTTTTGGATGCTGGATGATGGGCGAAGTGTTCTGTGTGCAGTAGGGTGACAGGAAGCAATGAAAATTTTAGAAAATCGTAGCTCGATTCTTTAGGTAGAAATAATTAACTGTGCCAATTTTAAGCCAAATTGGTAAAGGGTCTCTTTTATCGTTGAAGTTTCGGAATCGGAAAAATCGAAAAAATGTATGGAGAAAAGCAAAAGGTGGCGTTAGTTGTGTCGGAACTTTGTCTAGTGTAAAAATCTCATGTAAAATTTTGTGACATACAACTTTGTCGAAAACTGCAAAACGATCCGAGTTAACGCTGAGGAGTTATTAAAGATTTAAAGAAGACGTTTTTGTATGAAAAGATTTGTTTAACCAACTTCAACGATTAAAAGCGACTCTTAACCCTTAACCGATTTCACTCAAAATTTTCACTGTAATTTATTCTTGTTTAAGGTATCGAATCACCCTAGTGTGCAGGCATGTATTAATACTATAAGCTGAATTGGCTTTAAGGAGAAACGGAAAGCCTGTCTCGACTCGAGTTTGAGCAATTCCAGCTCAAATCAGGATTTTTTCTGGTACTTTTGTACCCGACCCTCTCCGATTCCAAAGAAACTTTGTAGACATATTATCCTAGGCCTACCATCCTGCATCAAAAATCATTTACTAAAACTGTTTTTTTGAAAAGTGGTCTAAACGTCAAAATTTTAAAAAGCCAATAGTGGGAATCGATTCCCCAGACAATTTTAAAATGAAAGTCTCCTTATTGACCATTGTCCTGAGTCCAATCCTTGGGAAGATACAGCTGTCTTAAAAAATAAAAATGATGAAACAACTGTTTTTGTAGGTGATTTTTGGCAATTTCTATATGACAGACTTGGATTTTTAGCCTCGTAAAAAATTTTCCCGAAAAGCTCGTCCAATTTCCCATAAGTTTGCCTTTTACAGCATTTCAATTGGATGTACGTTTAATTACATTGCTCATAACTGTAAATATAATATTTTTTTCAGTGTGGTAGAAACCTGGATAGTAAATAAGCTTACATAAATAATAAAACGAGTTAAATTGAAAAGTTGTAACAGGCAAACTTATAAGAATAAGACTTAGGACAATGGTCAATATGGAGACTTTCATGTAAAATTGTCTGGGAAATCGTTTCCCACTATCGGTTTTTGAAAATTTTGACGTTTAGTCCACTTAAAAAAAACAGTTTTAGTAAATGATTTTTGTATTTGTTTAGAAGAGACATACCATTCTGCATTTTTCGTGAGTCTTTTTGTAACATTTTAGACTGTTTCCTCAAAAAATTTGAGCGAGAAAAAATCGTGACATCACCTTGAAAATTAACTTTAAAACTTAAAAATCAAAAAATCTCATAGAAGTGGCGTGTATTTTTGTTTCAGTGTATTTTTTTCAGAAAGCCATTCCAATTTCCTACAAGTTTGTCTTTGACCACTTTTTGATACGATGCAACGGCTTCGAGATACAGTAACTTTTAAACTACAAAATACAAATATATTTAAAAACCTTTCGCCCTTCTCAAATGTTATTTTCGAGTATTGTTGGCTCCATATACACAAAAATAGCTTATATAGGCCTAGGATAACATGTCTACAAAGTTTCATTGAAATCGGAGAGGGTCAGGTACAAAAGTACCAGAAAAAATCCTGATTTGATCTGAAATTGCTCGTTTTTCGTCGTAATTTCCTTGAAGGCGCTTCCAAAAATCGATTCTGGCTTTCCGTGTCACCTTAAGAACAGTTTGGTTTTTCTCGGCATAACTTTATTTTGATGAATAACAAATGAAACGAAAAAAATAGCACTATCTTGAGACTTGAAAGTAAGCGTTTCCCCGAACGTAACGTAAATTCAGCACTCTATGAAAGTGAAATTCGCCGGAACATCCATAATCGTTTGATCGTGACCATTATCAAAATTTCCTCGCAAGTCAGCAGTTTCGCGTATAGCATCTCCTAATGCACTCTCTCTCTCGTCTAGTGGGGAGGCAAAAGATACGACACATTGATAAATAGCACTTTTTATCCCCTCCTAGAGCGTTCATCCTTTTCCGGTTTTCCACACATGCCGAAAACCGAAAGAAAACACATTTCATATATAGAGATATTTATCAAACTCCAAATGCCATTATTATTATTATGAGCGACGAGCAAATCCACCCGAGGATTTCTTCTGTATATTTTACTTTTTTGATGGAGTTTCTTTTTTTTTTTTTGGGAGTGAAAACCATTCATTGTAGAACCGGCAGACGGACCCCATCCGTCTTGCATTGGGGCGGTTTCCGTGAAAAAGCAAATCTAACCATCTGTCATCGTAAGCTCTTTCATGTATGTGGGTCGAATGGGGTGGGATTGGTTAGTTTAGGTTATGGAAGGACATGTTTCTAATGTTATTCTGTTTTTGAATTTATAGTTAATCATTCAAATTGATTCATGCAGTTTATTTACCATACAAATAGTCAAAAATGCAGCAATCGGACTAGTTACGTCAAAAATATCAAGATCAATTCTCGATATCGATATCTTTTTTGAACTGGTTAACTTTAAAGGTTACTGGCGAGCAGAAATCGGATCCGACGCAAACCTGGTTTATGAAATCCCTAAGGGTTGTCACTACCTCACCTTTGAATCTTTGAATATGTTTAATTTACAGTGTAACATTTTCTGACCTTCTCGCTTTGTTTTACGACAATTTCTGGAATTTTGGTGCTGCACAGTATCTCAAAAAAAAAAAAAAAAGGAAATGGTTCACCCTTTATGGCCCCCCGTAAGTAGGCAATCTCACCCGGGGAACCGTTATCGTTGTCGTGACAAAAAGCTCCTCCGTGATGGCGAATGAGTTATACAAATTGAAATTAATCAAACTCAAACGAAAGTGAACGGTCGGGGGCCCGAACGTCCCGTCACCGATCTTTTCTGGCATTGAATTTCAATCTCGAACAACAAAAGCAAGACATTTTTCTTCCAACCCGAAAGTTAACAAAATATCCCCCGAAAAAAAAAAACAACTTTTCTCGCCACAACGTGTCACCGATTTACAGCTTGTCCGTGCTTCCGCGTCGGCAAACTTTGACTCCAGACGTCGAACAAGTTTCGAATTTCCGGACCCGGAAGTGGGGCGACAACAACAACACTAGCAACAAAATTGCTCCGAAAACGAGCTGAGAAAGGAGAAAAATTATACTTTTTTTTTCTCTCTCGCAAGTCTCTGCAATGGATGGGTTTCAATTTTTTCCTGAATCGTAAGCAAAATTGTGCTTTTCTCGCAGCATAATGTATGTAGATATGTTGCCATAGTTGGAGCTTTTCTTTTTTGGGCAACCCTTTCCGGCGGGCGTTTTGTTTGGAACGGTAAGTTTTTCCATCTTTCTATACCAAGAGAACTTTCTCTCGTTTTCAGCAGCGAAAACCGGAACATATACTTTGCACACACACACACACACATCAAACCGTGTGTTGATATGAGTGTATGGAATGGAGTCATTTATCATCGAGCGCAAATGTTCCGGAAAGCGGACGGAAACCTTCTTTTACCGGGAGTTTGCAAAAGTGCGAAATTTTTGCTGAGCCGTAAACTTGAGTAACGAAAAAGTCATATAAATTAATGTCGAAAATTTGCATTAAAATTATTTCTAAATGATTTAAGTTTTCACCTTTAGCCACAACTTTAGCCGTTTATAAATATTCTTCAACATTTATAAACATTTCTAAATATTTTTATATACAAAGTAAAAAAAGTTGACTTATGGTAAGTTGAATATTACATACTTTTCGAGTAATAGTAACACGAAAAAAAAAACAATTCTCGAAATCGTGAATAAAATTCGCGACTGCGAGAACCACGAAGAAATATATTCACGTTTATACACAGAAAAAAATCCGGTAAATTTACATCGTTAATGATGTACCAAAAGTGCACGTCACTATAATGATGCGAATTTACATCAAATTCATTTTAAATTTAGGTTTCATCCGATGTAATTGTGCCGAACAAACAGCGCTTTAAAAACGTGTAAATTTCCGATGAAATCTACGTAAATTTACCCAAAGCAAAAAATAAAATTATCCGTTGAATCTAGAATCTGACGTAATTTTCAAATTTTATTACCGTTTGATGCAGCTCAGAAATGCACACATTTAGGCTATTTTGTAATCAAACTAAGCACTGTAATTCTAGATTATTTTTTTTAAAGATGCCTATCATTGCGCATAGGATCTTTTGAAAAAATACTCTAGAATTTATTATATGTTGGGTTTCCATGTAAAATTAACATTTAAACCCAAAATATGACCAAAAATCGATTTTTCGACACTTTGGCTCAATTCTGAGGTCAGATTCAGATTCAGCGGGCAATATTACATGGAAAAACATATATTTGGCAAATTTTCGAATTTCGTTAGGGTGGTCCCATATGGTTTTCCATAAAAAATTAGATGGAATGGAGATATTTCGAGTTTAAAGAAAAACACCCCTGATATTTTTTCAGCGTTTGTAGTGCAAGATCTCTTTTTTCAAATGCAACTTGGTGCTTAAAATTTGGCTTGCGTTTTTTTGAGATATTTAAGTTTTAAATTTGCATCTTTTTACAGTAAAATGGCTGTATCTTTTGACCGTTAAGTCCAAATTAACTTATTAGATAATAAAAATGTTTGATTTTAAAAGCTCTAAAAGTGTCTAGAACATCACTTTTCTTTAAACCTTAACCCTGAATTTCTACGCTCAAAAAACTGTTTTTTGAAGGTTTGCTCAGAAGCTTTCTCTAAATTTGGTCGTAGAAGGCATAGATTGTGAGATAAAATTTTGGTGTCTTCGACAAAGTTGCTTGGATTGGCAAGCGCAACAACTTTTGAAAAGACAAAAATAATCACAAAAATATTCCTGAAAAGTTAGATTTTCAAAGTCACCCTAATCGTGAATCACCCTAATTTCCAACCTTTCCAAAAGTTGCCCCTTAACAAATCTTCTGAAGACACCAAAGCTCCAAAACTGTGCAGTGGTATCCGTGTTTTTGCTTGTTCAGAGTTAGTTTCATAAAATAATAAAAATTATTTTTTAAATAAAAAAATGTGAAAATGTATGTTGCCCCATAGCAATTACCATACAAATTTCATTTGCTTTGCGTCCATCGAGGACTTAATCAATCGCTTACAAATTTGGGAGGTTGTTTGTGACCCTGAAAGAGACTCAAACAATGTGTTGCTGATTGGATATGTATCATTTCCAATTTTTCTATGTAACTCGATTCCGACCTTATATCCCATTCTCCTTTGAATTTGCCCTGGCGAAAATCTGATGTCGAACACAAAAACGGAATACTTGATTTGGCATAATAGCTTTAATGATAAGCAGTAAATCTTTGTTGAAAACTACATCATAAGGTATTTTGAACACCTGTTTGCCTAGCTCAGTATGGTTCCGTACTACTCGATTTGTTTTTAATTCGTATTTTCATATTGCAAAAAAAAAAATCGTCAGCTCATCACTCACTATGGTAATCGAAGGAAAAGGTCAATTTTTGATCAAGCGAATGTGAGCTATGCAATTTTCCCCAATTAGGAAATGCTCCATTTCAACTTTGTCCAGCAAAACATGCCGACCATCGAAGCGGTAGATCGAGATTTTAATTACGGCAATGGATCTGCGAGCCGTGGTATTTTAATCCCGTGAAAATTCGTCGCCGAGTCGGGTCCGACCATAAACAAGCCAATTACACAGCACTCGATTTTCTGGCGCAAAACTACTCCTCGCTAAAGGTGATTTGCGACGCTTTTCCGCTAATTGATCCATTCGCACCTTAGGGTGGCTCCATTCTAGTCCAACACTTTAGGAATACACATGTTATCAGTTATACATAACACGTAAAAAATATTTCAAACTTCAAAAATTTTCAACAATCCCAAAGGAACTTATTTTGCTGTAATTGTACAGTGTATTTAACACCTCAAAATTCCTCGCCAGTGCGCGATGGTAGTTATTACTGACATTCATCGGTTCCGGTGCCGGTGCCATCTTATTTACGGGTAACTTTCGCGCGGGATTCGGAAGCGAAAATTCAGGTCACTGCTTCGGGACAGTAGATAATGCGAAGCTAGTCCGGGGCGCGTTGGAAAATCACGACGAAACAAAATAATGAGGTATTTTCGTTATGAAATTTTCCCACACCGTAGTGCTTTGTGTGTCGCTATTTCTGCAGGGGAAAAGTTTCCTTCGGAATGTCGGAGGGTTACAACTTTGCTCATTATATTGCGCGAAAACGGAAATCGTTAGTGAAAAGGCTTTTGAGTTAGAAATTATCTTTGTTCTTAACTTAACAGCAAAAACTAAACATTGCATTGTTGATCAAATAGGCTAAAAACCAATAAATCACCCCGGATTTGTTGTTTTCTTTTGTCTTGAAAACTCCAGTTCACAATGTTCGAATCAGAATCAAATCAAGTGTTTTTACATGTTGAACACACAGCAAAAAAAAAAAAAAAAAAAATTTGAAATGTTGAAAATTTAAGTTTGTTTTTTATGATTCTATATAATTTATCATGGATACTGAAAAACGGAATCGACGTAACACCTTATAATGTGGCCCTCTTAAACCTTGCGGTTTCGTCAACGGATCCACAGGCGTGTATCGTTCTTTTTGCGACAAGACCCCGCCTCCCGGGTCTCCTAAGTGTGAAGGTATGGGCACGGGGAGAGGGCACCGAATCCCTATATTTACACTTAGAATTTTTTGCGTCCGCCTCGGGATTCGAACCAGCGACCTCTGGATTGTGAGTCCAGTGCGCGGTCCGATTGATCCACACAGGCAGACAAGATACTGAAATTGCCGGAAAATTGATAGAAATAGTATATTTAATATAAATTCATACGACCATATCAAAAAATGCTCTTGAGTTTGCATCATCAGCTGGCTTTGTTTACGTTTTAAACCACGTGACGTGATGATTTTGACGTAAGCGATCTCGTTTGCGCAGGTTTTCACCAAGAAGAAGTAAAAGAAAACCTGCTTCACTTTTTGAAACCCTGTATCACGTCCGTTCGTCCGTGATAAAAGTAAAATTTTTCAATTATTCGATACTGCATGCAAAAGATCACAAGAAAACTTTCAAATGAAGGCAAAAGCGAATCTTTGAGTTCAATTATCGATTTTCTATGATTTTTTGAACATTGGTCGATCTGTTCATTGTTCCAAATATGAGGGATGACTGTACCATCGTTTTTTTCTTTGCATATAAAAAACCAAATAGAAATGTTTTAATTATCCCGTTTTCACAAGGCACAGTATTCCAGATAGCGAAATTAAGTGAAAAAGTGTGTGACCTCAACGAAATAAGAAAATTGTTCGCTGGATATGAGTCTGTCCTCAGAATTGTCATTAAATTGTGCTCAAAGTCATATTATATTTTAGTTTAATTCAATACTATACTCAAATGTATTTAACAAGAATGATTGATTTCTAGTTGTTTTCAGTTGAGAACAAAAACATAAAATCCAAAATATATATTAAACGTTACCTGGGGTGGATCGACACACATGCAGCGAATTGGGACAGCTAGTTTGGCCAAGTTTTAGGACATTATTTTGATATTGTTAATTGATTTCGGTTAGAACAGATACAGGTAACCTAAATTAGTTAAATTTTACATTCTTTCAATTAAAATAAAAAAAATAATAGAAATTTATCTGATTCGATAAAAGTCGGAAATAACATTTTAAAATGGCTGTATCTTGAGAACTACATCAGCAAACTTACTGAAACTTTGCTCAGAGAAAATTGACAGTCAAATGGAGCTAAATTCGTCATTATCTCGAAATGCATATGCTTTGAAATGCTTAAATTGTACAGATTGTTTTGGTTTTCTAATGGAAAATCGGATGTAACATCTTGAGAGGGCTGTATCTCGAAAACTACATTAGCGAATGTTTTCATTGTTTGCTCAGAGGTGCGTTATGATGTAAGGAATCGATAGACACCCAAATCTCGGATTGCATATATTTTTTCATAATAACGGTATTTTGAGCACCGTGTATTTTTTTTTTTGCAATATTAAAATACGGACTAAAAACAAACGGAATGGTTTAACATCATATAAAGTGTCATAGAGAAGTGTTCATAGTACCAACAGAAGCAGGTTCGATGAATGAGCCAAGTTTTGATAGCTAGTTTACAAGGGTGACCTTGTTTCAATTTAAGTTAAAGGAGTTTTACTTGTGAGAACTGAAATTTTAGATCAGATGTAATGATAATGATTACATCTGTGGTGCTAAGAAAAAATGATTTTTTTTACCACATATTTTTTTAATTTGTGGAATTCCTACGACATTATGCCATTAATTTTTATAAAAAAATAGCTGAAATCAAAAACTTTACAAAATATCTTACAATTCTTCACCATTTTTCTTTTATTGTTCAATGTATGTTTCATCTGACTCCAACTAACAAACCAGTATTCACTGATGTACTACTTGAACCAGAGAAAATTGCCAATTTTCCAAAGTAATTTCCGCGCGTGTACACTATACTCAAAGCCACCATTCATCTGCGCTCGGCTCTTCTCCTAATGGAAATTGTACCCAATTGCAGGGCCATACTTCTCGCAGATGAAAAAAAATCTTCCGAAAAACTCCGACGACACACTTCTTGTTTGCATACTGCTTGAGGGAAAACTTTTTCAATTGCATCCATCAGCATCATTTTCCTTCCCACTTGGGCCAATCCCGAGGGTTGAGAAGAGGGGGAGGAGAACCAAGTTTGCCATAAAATTCCAGATCTCTTGCAGATATTTACACACTTTCCTTCTACAGTTCTACTCTTCTTGTTTGCCAAATCCGACTGATGTCAGAGATTTCCTGTGCACTGGGAGGATGTGTGTAACTCATGTTTGCACGAAGTGTAGTACCTAGAATATCGTAAACTTTTACGTAAACACCTCTTCCTGATGCCAACCTCCCCCGGAAGAGATTGAGAAAAGATGCTCGGATTTCCCAAAAATACTTGGGAGAGGTAGACTGTTGCGTTGTAAAAGTAACCCACGCAGTACTTGGTAAAAAGAAAGAGGTTGTTTTAAAGTAACTTCACAGTTTACTGGAGTGCATCCGATTGTTTGTTTGGGTTTGGGTTGTCGTCTGTGTTTCGTAATAAAATTAATTCTAAAATTGCAATCTTTTTCTAAAATTCAAAATGAAATATCAGCTCCAAAACATCTAAACAACAGGCACTATTTTAACATGATTCGTTTAAATCCTCTGCAGCGTCTCAATTATTGTTCGGTTTGTTTAATTCCTATTATGCCAGTTGATTGATTTTATCTAATTGAGCATTGATTATACTTAATGCTACAGTGATGAATCCATTGTCTAGTAACTTTTATAATAATGGAGAATTAGCTTATCGGCGCCGTAAGGATTATGGAATTTTGAATCAGAAGGTTTACCGAAAATTAGCGGAATTCACGCTTTACAAGCAGTCAAATAGCGATAGATTTTGACGTGCTGAATTTAAAACAAGTTAAAACAATGGTCGCAACTTCTGTTGATTTGATTTTTTTAAATGCTGGATATCAAATAAGCTAAATGTAACGCAGCTTAGTTTGTTGTTTGATGGGACTTGGAATATTTTTTGATATATTTTTTTCCGATAATGATAGGTTGCACTCTATGAAACATAAACCGAAATGACAAATTTGAGTAACATTATTCGTTTAATCAAACCAACAGCAATTCGAGAAACGTTATCACGTAAAATTTTACCAGAGGCAAAACGATCTGGGGTACTGAACAGATGAAAATTAATGATGGCTTCATTGATTTTCATTTCGCACAATTTAGAAATGCAATCCTCTTTGCAACGGTAATTTCCGGTGATTCTATGAGAGTAGGAACCCATTTTCAGCAATTTATATCTATAGCTAACAGAAGTGTATCGAGTCACAAAAGTGTGATTCTAATTATGCGAACTCGCTCCAACCATTTTCAACTATTTATTTGAAAATCAAAGCAAAGTTTTAATTACCAAATCCGTCGTGTATTGTTTGATTACAGTACCGTCAGTGGGGGTGACATTGGATCTTGGAGTGAAATTAGGTCAAAGTGATTTTTTAAGAAATCTTTGCTGAAAAAATCACATTCCAAGAACTAATCCTGTTCATTTTGGCATCTGTATGAAGTTGAGGTACGTTTCCTTTCAAAAAATCAACCTTTCGATATACACTATCAATTTCAAAGTATTTGAAAGCATTGCCTTGGCGTTCTCGATTGCGAGATTCCTACTCGAAACTAGGTGTTCGAAGGCTTGATTATTGAGGAAATTGCTGACCTCTTTTAACACCTTAGCTTCCATCCACCCCGGGATTTGAACTGACGACTTTTGGATTGTGAGTCCAGCTGCCTATCAGCTAGGGCGTCCAATTTTCCTGGGTTTTGAATTTCTCGGGAAACGGGAAAAATATTTTTTAAATCCCGGGAATTCCCGGGATCCCGGGATTTTTTTAAACAGTCTTAAAATCTATATTTTCATTATATTTGCTATGTTTTCAAGCTTTAAATCATAGAATCAGCTCAATCATTTTAATTGGTGATAATCTACACTTCAATCTAAACATAGACAGCTTTTAAAATAGCTTAAGGGGTTACATAAATGTAAATCGGCATAAATGTCAGAGGTTGGTATGAGAACACATTTAAACTTTTTTAAATCTATTTTCAAGACATTAAAATATCTGGAGTTTTTTTTGAAAAGGTCCTATAAACCAAATTTTCATTTTTTGTTTTTTGGGTGTTTTTGAATACCCCTGACTCAAGGCGGTTCTAAAAACACCCAAAAAGCAAAAAAAAAAAAAATCAAAATTTGGTTTATAGGACCTTTAAAAAAAAACTCCAGATATATATTTTAATCTATTAACAAAATAAATTTGAAAACTTTTGGTTGTACTATTGCCAAGATATAACAATTTGAAGTTGGCAGCTTAAAAAAATGGGTGCCACGATATCTCAACACTGCTTTGACCAAATCGGCTCATAATTTTGGTGAAGACTCGTTAAACTGGTTCCGTGTGCCTAACGAAGGTCGATATTCAATAAAGTTTATTTTTAAGGTGTAACGTGCCATCATCAGATATGGCGAAAAAACATGGTTGAAAAACTGTCCCGTTCCACCCTAAAAATGACGATTTCTTGTTCCACCTTATATACTGGAAATTTATAACTTTTTCGAAACTTTGTAAATTCTCCACATAAGAAGCACGCAGCATACACTAAATTATAATCACTGTACACAAAACATTAGCGACAACTCGACAATATAATTCAACAAGTCAACAAAATAAAATTTACCATAAATTTTGCCTCTTTTCCAGCACTTTGCTTTCGCCATACAAAAATGTCACCACCGAAAAACAGCTCCAAAATGCCGATTATTAGCCTTACCTCAATAAAATTGTAATCCTTACACGTGCTGCAACCAGCGGAATCGGCTGATAACAACCAATAGTCACAACACCCGCGAAATCCGCGAACTCGTCGTCCAAAACTTGCGAATCGAGATCCTCCGCGAGAAAAAATTCGTTTTATTTTACACGAATCAACACCAGCATCAGTTACATTAGTATTGGAAATCATCAAGATTCGATTCATGGGTGTTGCCAGAAATTTCATTCATGCACTTAGGCATTTCTTATTTTAATGTGAGCATTTTCGTCCTAAATATCGTAAAAAAGTATTTAAAAACGTTCAACTGTTATTATTATTTATTAAAAGTACTATAAACAGGAATAAAACTATGATAATCGATTGAAAAAAACTCATAACAAATTTTTTTTTCTCTAAATTCCAACGTTCTTGGCAACACTTTTCTTTGACACACCACGCAAATCATCTGACACTATCTGACTCTGACAGTTCGATTTGTTTTTATTGTCAGCCGTGCCTAAAAAAATCTTGTCTCGTTTTTTTGTGAATTTACGGTTCACGACAAGCGGATTCCGGTACGCGTTCCGGCTTCGGCGACGATCTATACGGGAAATTGGGCGAATCTCCGCCCAAGGAACAACCTGCTGAAGAAAGCGCGGAAGAGAAGAAGGAGGACATTTCGGTGCAGGTGCAAAAGCAAGCTGAAGCGACCAAAACGGAGAAAAAAAAGTTCCGGTTCGAGTCGGTGGACACTGGCGCGAAGAATACTGCTTCATCACGACGATGCTGGGAGATCCGGCCGAACTGGCGCTCAAGATCCTGCGGGACGCGGCCGAAACCAAGAAGCAAAAGATCCGCTACATTATAAAGCCAGTGCCGAGCGAAGTGGTCACCAAGGCCAACCCGAAAGACATCTTGGGCGGCGCCGGTAAGCTGTTCGATCGGTACTTTCCGAAGTAGCCGAAAACGTTCGCGATGATCTTCAACCGGCGGTTCAACAACGGACGAGGGCACGATCAACGCGCTCGCCGTAATGATCAGCGCCAAGAACCGGGTCAACAAGACCAACCTGAAGCATCCGGAGCTGTCGGTGATCGTCGAAGTAATCAAAGGGAATCGTGCCGGAGTTTTTGAAGCTGCGAATGTACAATCTGCTGGAGATTTGCACCCGGAAGGGCGAGGACGCCAAGTCGCAGGAATCGACCGAGTCGGCGGAGCAGAACGGGAAGGAGTCTGGCAAGAAGGTGGCTGCTGAAAATGGGGAGGCAAAGGATGGAGAAGAAAGATCCAGCAAAAGACGAGGACGGTTCGCAGAAGGAATCGAAACAGGATGCGTTAATTTTCGACTGTATTTTTAAGTACGGTAAAGATTTGCATAATAAATAACTATATTCATTGACTTAATAATTGCGAAATTTGCTCGTTACGGCAAGCCGCTGTGTACCAAGTGCTGGCTCATCTGGTTTAGTTAGGCTACGAAAGCGCCTTCTCTATGACCTCGGTGACAAGCTTCATCGCTTTTAACGAAATCGCTTTTTTCTGCCTAAAAATCTCACGAGAATTGAGAAAAGTATTCCGGGACACTTCAAAACTGGTCAAATGATGTCAGCTTCAAATATTTATAAAATGAAATCTTGCTGGAAACTTTAGTCGCCAAATTGGACGGTGAAAGCAATTCTATTCATGAATAATGTTACAATTTTATGTTTTTTAACATTTTAGAACAAAGTTTATATTTAGCAAATAGTTTTAATGCCAGGGGTTTTAAGATGAAAATGTATATTGTATTGTATGTCCTCAATACAGATTTAAAAAAAGTTTGTGCTCAAATCAACCTCTAACCTTTTTGCCGGTTTATGTGTATGTAACCCCTTAATTTTAGAAACGAAGTAAGTTCATAAATACTACTTTTTGATTGATTGTCTGAGGTAAAATCATGTTACATTGCGATTGGTTCAAAATTATTGTTAGGGACGATGAACTCACTAGAGGAAAAATCTCCTGTTCTGACTTTAAATTGGGCAAAGCAATTCTATGTCTTTGGCATGGCGTTTTTCATTTGAACAGATTTAAGAAAAAAAGAGAATTTAAAATATTGAAGAGATACCTTGTTTTCAAATGATAATTAAGGATTAGATAGGCATTTTTCAAATGTTTGGCAAGGATGGCTGTCAATACCACTACTACTACACGATGTCACTAATACATGTACATCGATGACGTCAACAATGATGGTCATCAAACCAACACCACTGCATCGCACTAATACATAAGCACTCAGATTGCCTTCACGTTTCATGATGAAAATATTTTTATGTTTTGCCTTCCTCACTGAGGTAAGGCTATAATCCTGCTCTAAAAATGAACTTTTTGTTAAAAGCTCGAAGACCCACCATCATATATACATATCGACTCAGAATCGAAAACTGAACAAATGTCTGTGTGTGTGTGTGTGTATGTGTGTGTGTGTGTATGTATGTATGTGTTCAAAAATCTTGCCAAGTTTTCTCAGCACTGGCTGATCCGATTTTGATCGAACCAGTTGCATTCGACTTGGTTTAGGGTCCCATACATCGCTATTGAATTGTTTGAAGTTTCGATAAGTAGTTCAAAAGTTATGTATAAAAATGTGTTTTCACATATATCTGGATCTCAATTATATGCATGTAAACGATGTCCGGATCCATCATCCAACCCATCGTTGGTTAGGTGATCAAGAGACCTTTTCAACGAGTCCACAACATCGAAGATCTGGCAACCCTGTCTCGAGTTATGACCACTTAAGTGATATTTATGTACTTTTTTGAAGCCGGATCTCACTTAAATGTATGCAAACGATGTCCGGAACCATCATCCGACCCATCGTTGGTTAGGTAATCAAGATACCTTTCCAACGAGTCCACAACATCGAAGATCTGGCAACCCTGTCTCGAGTTATGACCACTCAAGTGATATTTATGTACTTTTGACAAAGAACTTTGTCCTAAGGTTTCTATACGTGGTGTCAATCCAAAATTTTCGCGAAGCGAAAACGTTACGTGACGAATTCCCCTCTCGGCAAATTTCCCCTCTTTTCGGTGCACGCATGTTGGATGAACGAACGTTTCCCAATCAGTCGATCGAGAGACGTGAGATTGATGTATCTAAAATCTCCCCCACTCCACCTCATAATTTTCGGATCGTCGACGAGCCAACAAAACTCGGCTCGGTCGGTCCCGAAAATTCATTCTATTGCTGGACGACGACGAGAACACATCAGAAGCAGATGGCCTGGTGGCCCGGTAGCAGACGGCCTGGAGGTCCGGGAGCAGATGGCTTGGAGGCAAGGACCAGCTAAGACATGCCAGTCGCGGGAGTCGATCATTGGAACTGGCCACCACCTGGAGTGGCCGGAGGCCCCGCGTATGTTCCGATGGGGGGACATTTTCCGGACCGTAAGAGTTGTGGCAATATGGGTATCAAACTTTATGGTTTTTGATACCGGACATGAAATTTGACATTTTGGCAGTAGTGGCCACAATCCGGAGTGGCCGGAGGCCCCGCGGATGTTCCGATGGGGGGACATTTGCCGGACCGTAAGAGTTGGGGCAATATGGGTATCAAACTTTATGGTTTTTGATACTGGATATGAAATTTGACATTTCGGCAGTAGTGGTCACAATCCGGAGTGGCCGGAGGCCCCGCGGATGTTCCGATGGGGGAACATTTGCCGAACCGTAAGAGTTGGGGCAATATGGGTATCAAACTTTAGGGATTTTGATACTGGACATGAAATTTGACATTTTGGCAGTAGTGGCCACCACCTGGAGTGTCCGGAGGCCCCGGGGATGTTCCGATAGGGGGACATTTGCCGGACCGTAAGAGTTGGGGCAATATGGGTATCAAACTTTATGGTTTTTGATATCAGACATGAAATTTGACATTTCGGCAGTAGTGGCCACAATCCGGAGTGTCCGGAGGCCCCGGGGATGTTCCGATGGGGGGACATTTGCCGGACCGTAAGAGTTGGGGCAATATGGGTATCAAACTTTATGGTTTTTGATACCGGACATGAGATTTGACATTTCGGCAGTAGTGACCACAATCCGGAGTGGCCGGAGGCCCCGGGGATGTTTCGATAAGGGGACATTTGCGGAACCATAAGAGTTGGGGCAATATGGGTATCAAACTTTAGGGATTTTGATACTGGACATGAAATTTGACATTTTGGCAGTAGTGGCCACCACCTGGAGTGTCCGGAGGCCCCGGGGATGTTCCGATGGGGGGACATTTGCCGGACCGTAAGAGTTGGGGCAATATGGGTATCAAACTTTATGGTTTTTGATACCGGACATGAAATTTGACATTTTGGCAGTAGTGGCCACAATCCGGAGTGGCCGGAGGCCCCGCGGATGTTCCGATGGGGGGACATTTGCCGGACCGTAAGAGTTGGGGCAATATGGGTATCAAACTTTATGGTTTTTGATACTGGGCATGAAATTTTACATTTCGGCAGTAGTGGCCACAATCCGGAGTGGCCGGAGGCCCCGCGGATGTTCCGATGGGGGGACATTTGCCGGACCGTAAGAGTTGGGGCAATATGGGTATCAAACTTTATGGTTTTTGATACTGGATATGAAATTTGACATTTCGGCAGTAGTGGTCACAATCCGGAGTGGCCGGAGGCCCCGCGGATGTTCCGATGGGGGAACATTTGCCGAACCGTAAGAGTTGGGGCAATATGGGTATCAAACTTTAGGGATTTTGATACTGGACATGAAATTTGACATTTTGGCAGTAGTGGCCACCACCTGGAGTGTCCGGAGGCCCCGGGGATGTTCCGATAGGGGGACATTTGCCGGACCGTAAGAGTTGGGGCAATATGGGTATCAAACTTTATGGTTTTTGATATCAGACATGAAATTTGACATTTCGGCAGTAGTGGCCACAATCCGGAGTGGCCGGAGGCCCCGCGGATGTTCCGATGGGGGGACATTTGCCGGACCGTAAGAGTTGGGGCAATATGGGTATCAAACTTTATGGTTTTTGATACCGGACATGAAATTTGACATTTCGGCAGTAGTGACCACAATCCGGAGTGGCCGGAGGCCCCGGGGATGTTCCGATGGGGGGACATTTGCCGGACCGTAAGAGTTGGGGCAATATGGGTATCAAACTTTATGGTTTTTGATACTGGGCATGAAATTTTACATTTCGGCAGTAGTGGCCACAATCCGGAGTGGCCGGAGGCCCCGCGGATGTTCCGATGGGGGGACATTTGCCGGACCGTAAGAGTTGGGGCAATATGGGTATCAAACTTTATGGTATTTGATACTGAACATGAAATTTGACATTTCGGCAGTAGTGGCCACAATCCGGAGTGTCCGGAGGCCCCGCAGATGTTCCGATGGGGGGACATTTTCTGGACCGTAAGAGTTGGGGCAATATGGGTATCAAACTTTATGGTTTTTGATACCGGACATTAAATTTGACATTTTGGCAGTAGTGGCCACAATCCGGAGTGGCCGGTGACCCCGCGGATGTTCCGATGGGGGGACATTTGCCGAACCGTAAGAGTTGGGGGAATATGGGTATCAAACCTAATGGTTTTTGATACCGGACATGAAATTTGACATTTTGGCAGTAGTGGTCACAATCCGGAGTGGCCGGAGGCCCCGCGGATGTTCCGATGGGGGAACATTTGCCGGACCGTAAGAGTTGGGGCAATATGGGTATCAAACTTTAGGGATTTTGATACTGGACATGAAATTTGACATTTTGGCAGTAGTGGCCACCACCTGGAGTGTCCGGAGGCCCCGGGGATGTTCCGATAGGGGGACATTTGCCGGACCGTAAGAGTTGGGGCAATATGGGTATCAAACTTTATGGTTTTTGATATCAGACATGAAATTTGACATTTCGGCAGTAGTGGCCACAATCCGGAGTGGCCGGAGGCCCCGCGGATGTTCCGATGGGGGGACATTTGCCGGACCGTAAGAGTTGGGGCAATATGGGTATCAAACTTTATGGTTTTTGATACCGGACATGAGATTTGACATTTCGGCAGTAGTGACCACAATCCGGAGTGGCCGGAGGCCCCGGGGATGTTTCGATAAGGGGACATTTGCGGAACCATAAGAGTTGGGGCAATATGGGTATCAAACTTTAGGGATTTTGATACTGGACATGAAATTTGACATTTTGGCAGTAGTGGCCACCACCTGGAGTGTCCGGAGGCCCCGGGGATGTTCCGATGGGGGGACATTTGCCGGACCGTAAGAGTTGGGGCAATATGGGTATCAAACTTTATGGTTTTTGATACTGGGCATGAAATTTTACATTTCGGCAGTAGTGGCCACAATCCGGAGTGGCCGGAGGCCCCGCGGATGTTCCGATGGGGGGACATTTGCCGGACCGTAAGAGTTGGGGCAATATGGGTATCAAACTTTATGGTATTTGATACTGAACATGAAATTTGACATTTCGGCAGTAGTGGCCACAATCCGGAGTGTCCGGAGGCCCCGCAGATGTTCCGATGGGGGGACATTTTCTGGACCGTAAGAGTTGGGGCAATATGGGTATCAAACTTTATGGTTTTTGATACCGGACATTAAATTTGACATTTTGGCAGTAGTGGCCACAATCCGAAGTGGCCGGAGGCCCCGGGGATGTTCCGATGAGGGGACATTTGCCGGACCGTAAGAGTTGGGGCAATATGGGTATCAAACTTAATGATTTTTGATACTGGACATAAAAAGTTGCATTTGGCCATTATCTGAAATTAAGCAGTTAAAATATGCTAATGCTAAGCAGTTAAAATATATTGCTTATTAGGCAGGAAGTAATAAATAGACTACTGCAATGCACATTTTTTTATGCCACTGTGAAAATCTGTTTCTGGAAATTTAGAATAACTATCTCGTAAACATTAAGAGCCCTGTAAAGGGTAGTTTTTAATGTCTGCTGTTCAAATTTCCTTTACTGCCGCCGATTGCTTGCAACAGCCTTGCAAAAACATTCCCGCGTCTTGGTAACTTTCGAGTGGTGAAGGAAAGTAAATTGATTTCACTTCGATTTCTATTTCAGCTCCATTTGCAATTTCCGTCCCTTTAGTTCGATAGGACGGTTATTATAAGGGGGGAATTTGGACCGGAATTCTAATCGAAAATTTCAACAATCATCTTGCAAAGTTCTTTGTCATACTGGTCATGTGTAACATAACCATCTGCACCTTTTTTGAAGCCGGATCTCACTTAAATGCATGTAAACGATGTCCGAATCCATCATCCGACCCATCGTTGGTTAGATAATCAAGATACCTTTCCAACGAGTCCACATAATTGAAAATCTGGCAACCCTGTCTCGATGACAACTTAAGTTATATCTGTGTACTTATTTTTCTGGACCTAAAAACATAGCTGAAATATGTGTCCAAACCAATATTACCCATTGTTGGTATAAAGTGAGGAAGGCATCAACCACATAGGTGGATTAGGTTAGTTTTTCATATAAAAGCTACAGAGCTTTTGAATCTTGCATTTTTCAAGTATGCAAAATTCAAAAATCGGGCATCGCACACGGGAGGCCTTGTGAGTCTTCTCCCCAATTTCAGCCAATTTGGTCCATCCTATTATCTTGAGAAAAAAATGTTCACAAACTTTGACTGTTTGCTTTGCGCATGGCAAAATTTTGTGCTTAAATCGTCTCTTACTCTGTTTAATAATGAAATTAAACAATTTTCACTAATAAGCCAAATTATTGCTGATATATGCCAAATACAATTTTAATGCTTTTAAATTCTTATCGATTATTATGTATTTAACTTTGTACTTCTGCAAAAAAATATATTTCCAGGCCAAAATTTGATTTTTTTTTCAATTTCTGGAATTCCTGGGACAAATTGTAAAAAAAAATCCCGGGTTTCGGGAATTCCCGGTTTTGGAAAAATCCCGGGATTTTTGTCCTGGGAATTCCCGGGATGGACGCACTACTATCAGCGACTCCACCGAGACAGGACCCAGAGTGACGACTCCTGCACCTGGAATGAGCTAACGACCTAACCTCTAGGTTAGACCGGGTCCAACATTTACTTCCCCGTCCGACGGAAGGCGTGACCAGATAAATCTCGTCTCGGAAATTGCCACCAGGACCTTCTGGGATCGAATTTAGGCTGACTTGTGACTTGTTTTGACCCTTTCTTTGTATTTGTGCTTCTTTTTAGTTGCATTTGAACCAATGCCACCCTTTCCAGTGAAATTAGGTCAATTTTTAAACGATTGGCATTTAAGGTAGAATTAATCAACTTCAACATTTATTGGGAAAATGCTGGTAAATTATCTTATGAAAATCTTACGCTAAAAGTTTTTCGATATGAGTTGATTATTTTTGTAATTAAAAAAAAAACAAAAGGTGTATCGTTTGACTAATAGTTACCTTCACTGACGGTACCGAAAAGAGCGCATAATCATTTTGACAGCTAGAACTATTTTGCAAATTATGGGACTACAAGTGACTATTTTACAAAAAAAACATCTTTTGTTGAACACCGCTTGATAAAATTAGATTGGATTGGATTGGATTGGATTGGATTGGATTGGATTGGATTGGATTGGATTGGATTGGATTGGATTGGATTGGATTGGATTGGATTGGATTGGATTGGATTGGATTGGATTGGATTGGATTGGATTGGATTGGATTGGATTGTATTGAATTGGATTGGATTGGATTGGATTAGCTGGACATAACTAAGTTGTTTAATTTTCTTGAAAAATACATAAACTTTGGTTTTTAAGAAACAAAAGCGTCGGTATTTTGATACGAAAGTTACTGATTCAAATTAAAACAAAAAACCACTAAACCAGTGATGATGTCCTAGGTAAATATTTAAAACTTTACGTTTTTGCCCAGATTTTATTTCCTGGGAGAAGTAATTTTTATAGTTCGCAATTATCTTTAGGTATTTATTTTTGTGCTTATTTATTTTAATTCAAGAGAAGTCTTGCGGTTCAACCAAAAGTTAGTCAGTTAAACACTTTTTCAATTCAATGAACTAATGAAATTGTAAGCTCAATTATTTTCAACACTTTTTAACTGTGCCCCAGTTTGTGGGGAAAGGAGGGGAACGTCCTTGTTTCTTAATTAGCACCCATTAGCGTAATGCTTTCCCTCGAAGAGAGGCAATCCGTTGCGGAACATTTTTCCATCGCGAGTGTCGTCTGCCACAATGTGGCCACGTCCTCAGGGGACCAAAAAAATGAGTAGGAAAAAAAAGAAAGAGCAAAATCCGTTCGCTCACGAGGAAGAATAATGGGGCTTTAAAGTTTTGTGGCGTGAATCCAAAAAATAACGAAATCCGTCGTCCTTCCCGACGACGACGGTGGCGGCTAATTGCCATGACTCCTGTCTGTCTTGGAGTTGCCGGTGCACTTTTAGTTCCGACACTTCCAAAAGGAGAAGGAGAAGGAGGGTTCTTACTGTTGGATCGCTTTGAGGCTCGTTTGCTTTGCCGTGATATGTGATCCTGGATTTATAGGGGAGATTAGGCAATATTGAGAGCTTTTGACATTTGTTTTCTCAATTTTGATAGCGCTTTAAATGTTTAAATGGTGTTTTCTTGAACTGGATTTTTTTTCCAAAGGATTGAAAGAAGAGATGAAAAAATTTTGTTTTTAAATCCCGCCCTCCCCTACCATGAGTCTTGGCAGCTAAATCTTCTGGGAATTTCCACCCCCTCAGGCACCGCCACCACACCTTTCTCGTTGTTTTGGGTGGGTGAAAGCTCTTCTGGGAATGGGTAATTAACTTGCACGATTGTTCGCGCGAATCTCTCCACGTGGTCTCATACGTGTTTTTCTTTCGCTCTGGGGCATGTTTGGAGTGTTGCTGGGGATGGTTGGGAGGGATTCAAACAACCTTACGAAAGCGTGCAAATTTGATGCCATTTTCACAGAAATGCTTATGGAGGTGGGAATGTGATTTTAGAATGCTTTAAGATCGAAGAATTTTCCGTAAAATTATTACATCCTGGTGAATTTGAATCATGAAATGCTGAAGCAGTGTTGGTATTAAAATTGCTCTGGGAAATTTTCGGAAAATATTTGTGAGACATGATGAAAAAAAAAAGATTAATTGAGAAAGTGTTGAAAGATGACAAAGCAATAATTTATGTTTAAATAATCGTATGATAAAATATGTTTGTACTAGTATTCGATGTAAATACACTTTTCTGGCCGATGCAATGAATGCATACCTGGGTTAACATGGTGATTTGCATCCATTCATACGTTCACCGTAGATGTTTTTTATGTAGTTGAAAAACCGCTAAAATTTAGATCGGTAAACCATCTGTCAAAATGAACAAAATTTTACCGAATTTCAGTTGTACGATGAACAATAAAGAACTTCATTACCGAGTTTCGGCAATATTTTTTTAAATGTGTCCCAATATACTCGAAACACAGACCACAGGAATTCTCATAGTCTCGGTTGACTAAATTTATTAAAATTTGGTTCTTGAGCTTGAACAAAATTTCAATGTAGGGGAGAGTGGGGAGACTTGATCCCCGGGGACACTTGATCCCAAGCCTGTATCTCGTCAGCATGTGGGTAAAACAATTAGCTTTGTTCTAGAAAATTTTGCGAAATTGAGTAAAACTCATTGTTGAAAACAGAGAAAAAAAAAATAAAAAAATTTAGATTGAGTTACACACATTTTTCTAAAAAGTGATGCAAAAGACTTCCAAGAGATCTTTTTTCTTTGTTTTGATAAGTATAGAAAACACTCAAAAATTATTCAAAAAAATATTTTTTATACATGAATTGTTTGATAAACATATCAACTCCAAAACCCTCACGCATTTGACGTTAAATTTATCGTTATACTATTTTTACAATTAATTGTTTAAAAAAAGTGCGTTTAGGGAGACTTAATCCCTGCATTTTTACAGTCACTCGAATCAGCCTCGAGATTAAATAATTGGGCTGGGTTTTCGTACATAGTTTCCTTTAGTATAGTTGTACATAACTTATTGCAGTTTGAACCATTTTTCCAAAGTTTTGTAAACAAAAATTACCAGCTTTTGTAAACATGCTCAATTCGGGTCTAAAAAAGAAAATTTTAAGTTTTTAAATATTTTTCATGCTAAACTTGTTATATTTTGAACACAAACGTACAGGTTTAATGTGAAATTGCTGTAACTTATAGAAAATTAAAAGTTTGGATGAATAAGAAACATTTTGCTTAAGATTTCTTCAAAATGTTGAAAGGGGGATCAAATTACCCCCAACATTTTGAAAATGCCGGTTTAAAATATTTTTTTAAAACGCTTGGCATAATTCGAAGAGTTTATCTGATGAAATACCCTTATCAGCCAAACATAGCTGAATGTCTAAGCTTTCAATTCATGCAAAAAGTTCATAGTTTTGTGAGAAATTGACAGAGTTATGTGCGATACAAAAAAAGGGGATCAAGTCTCCCCACTCTCCCCTAGTGTACACGTTTGTCTGCTAATGTTGCATGTTTCAGGCTTTGTTTATTTAAGATCAAACATTAAAACACAATTTCTCGAATCGTCAAAAAGCAACTTATGACAAGATAGCATCGTCTGAACCTTTTTTTTTACATGTTGCCCGTACCATCGTATGGCGTGTCGAAGTGTAACACTTGCTCTGAATAATTTCTATAATGGTAAATTTAAATTCAAATGTGTACTTGTGGCGTATAGGCGGCCAAAGTTTGCCCTCTTTTTCCGATTGAAGACAAGAAAACACCCTCACCCGTTGGAAGGAGTTGAAGCTGAGTGGGTTGCACTCGTTTGAAAGCCGACAGCTTGTTATAAAGTCATAAACATATTTGTAGCATAAACATAATCGTTAAAGTAATAAAGTGATGAATAATTGTTTAAGGTTAGTAGCTTTCAAAACAAGCATTCAAAGCTTTAAGAAAATAATCAACAATTTTAAATTTCGAAACCGCTTTAACCGATAACCCTTCAGAAAAAAAACCTTACCCTGAGGTGGTCGCCCGGACCACCATCCGGATCCTCGATCGCAGTTTAAACTCCTGGGTGGTTCAATTAAATGATCTAATTTAATCAGACAACCAGTTATTTTTATCTCAGGTCTCAAAATAATCCTCCATTTTTTCGAGCGATGGGTTCTTTTCAAATTTATATGGGATTTTGCATATTTTTTTATTTTTTCATTTTTTTAAATAAAATTCAAACAATTGAATTGAAATTCGAAATACGCTACAAAAAGAAGGAACTTTGCTGTCTTGCCCCTGACTAAACCTTCAGTGAATGTCGAGCCACCCTATCATGCCCATTAGGGCAGGAAGATGCTCTCTTTTTTTTGCCGAGCAATGGTTTCTTTATTTAAATTTCACTTATGAATAATATATGAAGCGCCTGTAAACGGAGCACCAGAAACGCCCTTTTATTTGCGTCGTCGTCGCTGTCAACGACGGCAACCGATTCCTTGAACCCTGGCATCGGATCCGGAGAGTCGGAGCCCTAAGATGGATAATATGAAAATTCATAAACCGCGCCGCAACCGGTCCTTCTTCCTCCTCCCCAGTTGCTGCAGAACCAACTGGAGAACCGCGGAACGAGGATGTTCATGTTTTTATTTGCATCCTTTGTTGAGTTGGCAGGGGTTCCATTATTTAGAAACGTACTTTATTCTTGAAGCAATTATGCTTGATTATTTTCCATTTTTTTTACATTTTTGGAAATTTTAACAAATTTATTAGAGACTTATTTGTTTGAAAGTTTAATTTGAATTACATATACCGTTAGTCCGAAATCAAATTAAAAACAAAAAAAACTTTGTCTAACATCTTACTCGAAGGCACTGCAGTATCATTCCGGAAAACTTCTGCGCTACCTAGAGCACAGTGCGCAAGATTTCAATTGATTTGTACACGTAGAAAAATGCTTTGTAGAATCAGCCTGTACGAGGTTTGAATCAACAAAATTTTTGTTGAATATACAGCAATTCCCTACGAAAACAGCATGATTCGAAACAAAAGTTCTCCGATCGGGCTCAAAATTTTTCTGGGAGTTCCTTGGCCGAAATAATTAGACCCGTATTTTTTTGTTTGGCCATTAGGGTGACATACGCCGTGTTAGGGTGGTCCGAAAAATGGCAATTTTCGTCATTTTTCGCAAAAACCACTTTTTTCAAAAAATCATAACTCCGTGCCATTTCATCCGATTTTAGCTGTTTTAGACGCAAAAGAAAGATGATTAGTTTTGCTATTCGAGAAAATTGGAAGAAGTTACAAAAATCTAGCTTAACATTTGAAAAGGTCGTATGAAAACTTAAAATGCTGTTAAGAAGGTCTCGGGACCAAAGAGCCAATGTCTGAAAATATTTTTATATGATTGCTCGGAAAATTTCACATAACATATCAAAAAATGGTGAAGTTATGTTTTCGATACTCTGAGATATGATTTTTTGAAAATAAAAACCGCCACGCGCAAAAATGGAAAAATGACGAAAACGGGAAAAAATCGACATTTTTCACTAAAACTGCGATAACTTGAACATTTCAGCGATGACCTATACATGTTAGGGTACCAAAATTTTCGTAATTGAAATACGCAACTTTTGGTATCCTAACATGTCATCGCTAAAATTTTCAAGTTATCGCAGTTTTAGTGAAAAAGTCGTATTTTTCCGTTTTCGTCAATTTTCCATTTTTGCGCGTGGCGCGTCGAAAAACCCAGTTTTTATTTTCAAAAAATCGTATCTCAGAGTATCTAAATCATAACTTCACCATTTTTTGATATGTTATGTGAAATTGGGTCCTAAAATGAAGCTTAGATTGCTGATATTATTGTTTACAGCGATAAAGCTTATTTTTCTGAGTACAATGAACCTTTGTACGACCACAAAGAGTTGAAAATGGATTTTTAAATCAATTTTGAAAAATTAACCTCGCGGTCCTTCTTGACAGAAAAGTTCCTACTTGACAGCTCGTTCCAAGGGGACCATAGTTGATCCATCGAAAACATGTTGTCTAGTCAAAAAAAATTTTTGCATTAAAATGAAAAAAAGTGATCAGAAATTGTTTTTAATCGTGTTATTTATCGTTGTACATAAAAATTGACATAAAGCCTTAGTACCCAATTTTCCGAGCAATCAGATAAAAATATTTTCAGACATAGGCTCTTTGGTCCCGAGGCCTTCAAAACAGCATTTTAAGTTTTCATACGACCTTTTCGAATGTTAAGCTAGATTTTTGAAACTTCTTACTTGTTACGGTGGATAGCGCCGTACCACGAATTTAAGTGGCCCGTCAAATTGAAGCGACGCGTCTTAGAGTGACAGATGTCAGATGTCATGCAAAACAGTCAGTGCATGAGATGTAAATAATGTGCAAATTGTATTTGACTGCGCGCAAAGTTCTATTGGTGTTAAATTTTACATTTAAAATGTGTTAGGTTATGTTTTCTTAACATTTTTTTTTCCTCGTTGTACCTAGTGTTACAAAAATGATAAATCATATACTTTTCAAGTTATTAAAATTAACAGTGTTTAAATCACGAAAAGCAAACTAAAGCTGAAGAGCCACAGCTGACCACTTATTATGTAAACCAAATGTAATTATTATAAGAAAGATTCAATAAAGTATATTTAATCCAAAAAACATTTAAAATGTAATTTAAGTGTTCTAATGGCACCGTAAGAACGGTGTGGCTAGTAATTGATTTCGTTAACTTATCCAAAAATTAATTACAGTTTTGACCCAGCAAAGGCACGATTTGTTGGCCAATTCAGGCCGTTGACTTTTAGGTTTAATTCAGTAAGTTCTTAGTCATGCAAATTATTGAAAATACTAGCTAATCAAAACCTTAAACTATAGGAAAGAAGGGCTTGGGTAATGTAAATTGATTGATGCTATGTTGAAGGTGAAAAGATAGACCAATGTAAGTCATTTGTAAACAAATTTGATGATTTTATGCTAATAAACTTTATGCAGCAGCTATCGCATTTCAGTCGCAATATTACTATTTTCCCTAAATAGCCAAATTAATCACCTTTCTTTTGCGTCTAAGACAACTAAAATCGGATGAAATGTCACGGAGATAAGATTTTTTGAAAAAAGTGTATTTTGCGAAAAATGACGAAAATTGCCATTTTTCGGACAACCCGTAAGGCGTAAGTCACCCTTATAGCCAAACAAAAATTTTCAAGTGAACAAAACGTTTTGTTGTTTCAAATATGCCTTATATTTTAATAGCCCAGTTTTTGCATCACAAAAATCATAATTTTGCTAGAAATTTTCTATAAAAAAGTTTCAGCAATTAAACTTAACAATCAAAAGACTGAAAAAATAGCATTTCTGAAGGAAAACTATGCAGCAGAGAGAACAATTTTATTTGATTTCAATACTTGGAGTGCTATGTTTTAATTTATTTTCATGATTTTTTTTATTGATTGAAACTTTTCAAAATAAATCCCTTGGTTTTGAAAAATACTCAGAAAAGGACAATAAATGTGGAAATTTTCTTCAAAGTTGACAGTTTCCAAGGTAGCCCAACCATTGAAAAAGTAAATGTTTTTTTCATATTATTATTTTTAATGGGTCATTTTGAAGCAAACTAATAAACAAACTAGTGTTGAAAATAAGATTCATATGTTTCAATTTTAAGAAAGAAAAACAAAAAGAAATTTTCAAAAAATTAATTTAAAAAAACATTGAAATCTCATTGGTCGTTGTTAGTTTTTAAAGCTTAATTTCCTTAACACAACAATATATAAACTAAATCAATGAGGCATTTGTTGAAATTTGTTGAAATGCAAATTGGATTCAAATCTCCTTTGAAAAAAAAAAAAACACACACACTTTTTGAGTTGTTTTAAACACACACAAAATTCAAAAAATCTGGTTTTTTAGAAATATTTGCAGGGGTCTTTGTTTTCAATAAATTTGTTTTTTTTTATAAAGTTGATAAAGTTTAAAATAAAATTCTATCATTGAAAAGTTGTTCTAGAAAAATACATTATGTTTTGCTTACTTATTAAAAAAAAAAACAATTTTAATCTAGTTCTTCAATAAATAAAATTTCAATTTAAAGTAAACACAGTACAAACTGAATGATATATAAATTTATTTTGTTGTGTATTTTTAGCCAACAATCCAGTTTTTTCATATACTTCATATTTTTACGAAATTGGTAATTTTGTTTCCTTGCGCCAGTTTTCAGTTTAATGAATATTTGAAACTATCGATATATAGATAGATATATAGATAGATATATAGATCGATATATAGATAGAAATGATAATGATTAAAATTAAATTCAAACATAAAGAATGTTTTAATTTGAAGTGTACAAAATATTTGGCCGGTCAAGAAAAGCTATATTTTCATAGATGGCCAAGCTTGGATTATAGTTATACAGGTATAAAAGTTAATTAAAAAATAGCCATTTTAGCCATGAAAACGGTGCATGATATCAAATTAAATGTCAAGTACATTTTGATTGCAAGTTTGATTTTACATCTAAACATGAAATTAAAAAGTTTATTAAACTTGTCCACCTTTTTTTAAATTTTGGAACACTGCTAAATGGTTTTTGACAAATTTGTGCCATAACCTAAAAAGATGCAATTGAAAAGTAGAATTAAAAAACATATTTTCTAGCACCCCTGCATTAAACAGGTAAAACACAATCAAAAAATCGTTCCTTCTTATCTTTTTAGGCATCAAGCATAACTTGCAATAGCTCGGTAACGGGTGCGGAACGTAAGAAGAAATTAGTATGTAACCGGGATATCGTTAAACGACACAAAATGCGGCAAAAAATTAAGAAACAATTGCTTTTGTGCAAATAAAACTCAATTAATATGTTTGTTAAATGAAATTTCTCAGTTTTTGAAAAGAAAATAATCCAAACCCTTTTCTCGGTGTAAACTCCCATTCAGATCGTAATGCATGTGCTGCTAGGATTCACATTCAACTGCCAGGGATACCTCCCCCCCCCCCCTGAAATGGCCCCTCTTTATGTCCGTGGATGGCAAAACGATTCCCCGGAGTGTACTGTTGATTGGTTCGGGTTGCCACGGCACGGCACGGCAACGATCGCCACCAAATGGCTGCCAATTTGCGGTTTCTGGGGACGAATTGGAATCCGGTTCGGTTGCTGGCCAATGGCTTCGAAAGGGCTTTGAGAGAAGGGGTTGTTTCACAGCTGATGTTGGAATTTTCCGTTCAGAAACGTCCTCAGAATTGGCCACGATGGACGACGGAATGGGCAATGTTGAGACGGAAATGAGTGGTGATTAGCATTTTCGACAGAGCGATTAGAATTTATGACGCAAAACTTGTTTATTCGGTTACTGAAAATAAATTATTTTTCTATTTAAAAATATTCAATAAACATTTTATCAATCGTGAACACAGTCACAGTTAAATACAACAGATCGATCGCTTACCACAAAAAATAATGTTAATACTAGGTCATTCTCCGCCAACAAAAGCAGCACTTGCCCCAACCCCTATTCGATGTTTGTGAAACTTTGCTCTAAGGGGTAATTTTGGACCCTGATCGCAATGAAAACTAGTTTGTTCAGCTTTACAACATTCTTAATAAAAATTCTTTTACACAAATTATCTTAACAGCAAACATCACATTCGATTTGAGTGGCGTAATTTCAGTACAATTTGAGAAGTACATTGCCAATATTCTTAGAAATGATCCGTTTTTCGGTTACAATAAAAAAACAACTATTTTGGATAATTTTGTTGTCACCAACTGAAAAACGAGCTTCGTTCTCCTTAATATGAACGATTTGGTTGAAATTTCTGACATTAAAATCATCTTGCCATAAAAAATGCGTACTAAAAATGAAATCAAGCATTTTTTGTAAACTTCATTGAAAATTGTTTAAAGTTAAAGTTTTATTGAGAAGAATCTGAGAAATACCGTTTGAATCACTTTTAATCATTTCAGGATCTGAAATACTCAGAAGGGTATTTTTTCATTGAGAACAAAAATTTTGGATTTTAAAATTACGTGTTTTTTCTTACTTTGTAATGCTTCCTTGGAACTCGACAGCTCGATTGAGAGTTTCTTTTCGCTTCTCCAGTTTTGGAATGGTTTTGATATCATTCGGTAACTAAAAAAAAAGTCGCAGCGTGGCAACGCCGTTATACTAAAGTGCACTCCATTATCAATTAAAAAGGGAAACAGACAAATTTTAATATTTAATCAAACAAATGGAAAACCAATCCAGGCTGAAAGTGCTTGCCCACCCGTATCAGGGTTAAGTGGATTGTTGTTGGCGAGGTTTTTTTTGTGTGTTTGTTTGTTCTGCGGTTGGTTTGCCACCGTGTTTCATTGATAATCTCATTTAATCGCGAGTAGGTAATTGACATTAATCCGGAATCAGTAAATGCGTCACCACTCTGGGATGAAAAATGCAATAATTACGAAAAAAGTGGGGTGCCACTTAGTGTACTTATGGGGTTGATTAAATTTCGGTGATAAAAGATGGAGGTAGCCATAATGTGCATTGAGAAATTATAATTAAAATTGGATTGAATATTTCTGAACAGCTCTTGAAATTATCTGAACATACCTATCTGCCATATCTTTTCAACTTTTCGGGAACACCAAGGTTACACCATATTGAAATGTTGACATACGACAAGCTTTGGAGTTTTGATGAAACTTTCCAAAGTTTTGGCGAATGACACTTTTTGATTGGCAAACTTGACCAAAATTTGAAGGTGAGCACAATTGTGATTTAATTTTAACGAATTTGGGGTATTATAAGCTTGGATTTAAGTTTATAGAGCCCCGCAGCTTTAGTTGAAAATTGGGATTCCACTAAAACCACATTTCACCACTATCTGGAACAGTAAATTCGATGCGCTGATTATCTCTGGCAACGAACAAACACTCCATTAAATTGTACTCCAGTCCGAGGTTTGTGCGTTGAATCAATACGGTGTCATTAGTGGCTGCGTAACGGTGTTGGCAACCATGTGCAAATGTGGTTGAAAAGAGGTGTTGAGGAGGGGGTTTTGATTTTGGTGCGTTCATTAAATAAGTGCTAAAACTGATTCACAACAAAACCGCGTAACGCTGGACGATGACAATGTCAAAAAACAACCACTAATAGCTAGTGCCGAACACCACAACACTGTACCTGAGTGGTGACAACATTATTGGTTTAATTTGCTAGTGGAATGTTAATCATTTTGATTTTGCACTGAATGGGACTAGGTTTGAATGGTTACATTCTCAAGGAAATATTTGCATCTAAATCTAATCTAAATCTAATATTTTTGCCTCCCCCAAAAAAAAAAAGGAGGAAAGGCTATAAAATCACTCAAAAAATTAACTTCTCATTTAGACCTCCTAGACCCACCTTCATGTATACCTATCGACATAGAATCAAATTCTGAGCAAATGTCTGTGTGTGTGGTGGGATGTTGATCAAAAAATTGCCACTCGATTATCTGGACATTGGCTGAACCGATTTTGTCCGTTTTGTCGTCATTCGATCCATCCTTTTTACAATCTTCCGGACTTTTTTTAAAATGGTTTTTTAGCATAACTTTTGAAGTACTTAAGAGCGAGTTTTTCACCAATGTGTAACAGGTCGTATCGAGGTGTTCCGATTTGGATGAAACTTTCAGCGTTTGTTTGTCTATACATGAGATGAACTCATGCCAAATATGAGCTCTCTACGACAAAGGGATGTGGGGTAAAACGGGCATTGAAGTTTGAGGTCCAAAAAACATGATAAATCATAAAATTGCTCGCATTTCCGTAAAACTTCATCAATTCCAACTCTCTTAGATGCATTCGAAATGTCTTTTGAAACTTTTTAAAATGTGCCATTGACACCCAGGATTGAATACTTCTAACTAACGTGAAATTTTCCGAGAATTCTGAATATGACAAAATTGAGACCAAAAAGTGACTCTATGGAAGCCTACAGGGCAAAAACTAACGTTGTAACATGTTTGTTATAGAAAAATCGCAAAACTATGAGAAAAACTGCGATTGGCCAAAAAGTTAATACCGTAGGCTTATAGTCCATGAAATTACCTATCTTTTGACCTGTGGGAGTATGGGTGTTGGAGGTTGTTGCAAAAAGATATTAAGGTTTTAAAAAAATCAATTTTTAACAGTAATTTGCAAAAGCTATGAGAAAAAGTCAAACCGATCCTGGATGTCTATGGCCCATTTTGAAGTGCTTCAAAAGACCTTTCAAATGCATCTACGAGAGTTGGAATTGATGAAGTTTTACGGAAATGCGAGCAATTTTAAGATTTTCTAGGTTTTTTGGACCTTAAACTTCGAAGCCCGTTTTACCCAACTTCCTTTTGTCGTAGAGGGCTCATATTTGGCATGAGTTCATCTCATGTATAGACAAACAAACGCTGAAAGTTTCATTCAAATCGGAGCAACTCGATACGACCTCTAGAACAAACCGAGCAATATTTACAAAAATTGCCTCTTAACTAAACTGCATGATTTTTAATAGCGACTTATGGGACCCTAAGTCCCATAAGTCGCTATTAAAAATCATGCAGTTTAGTTAAGTACTTCAAAAGTTATGCTAAAAAACCATTTTAAAAAAAGTCCGGAAGATTGTAAAAAGGATGGTTTTTGTAAGAAAACCTTTCATGCTATACATTTTCAGAAAGGTATTTATGCGTCCAATACATTGAAGATCTGACAGCCCTATCAAAAGTTATAAGCACTTAAGTGTTATTTACTCACTTTTTGGATTTTGGATAGCACCCTTTAAATGTGAGGAAGGCGCCAACCACCTAAGGGTGGACTATGTAACGTTTTTCTTATCATAATACAACTTTTTTTTATAAACTTTAGTCATTATGCGTGTACTGTATTCACTTTCGTCTATATTTTTTATGTTTTGATGTTTCTATGAGGCGATGCATACAACTGCAATGATAATTATCAATTAGAGCATACCGTAATATTACATATGGAATCGGGTACATTTTTTATGTCAAATAAAAAATGTGTAAGTTTATCTCTAAAAATGTGTATTTTAGTGTTTGACACTTTTTTGTCTTAATTGGTGTAATATTACAACATAAAAGAAAAAAATATACTTAAACCTTAGTTTTTGATCACATATGCTTTTTATTAAATATCTGATGTAATTAATTTGGTAAATAAAAGGCTAATGAACTCAAATAATGAAAGATTCGGCTATTTTTCTGAATCTAGTATCAGGCAAGTAAAATATTTTACATCTGCCAAATCCCATTTTAAATCATTTTTTAAAGCATTGGCACAAGAACAACATTTCGATTTAAACAAAAACACCGGTCTTGTGATTTGACTTGTTTTATATGACGTCAATGTTTTGATAAAAGTATTTCTTGCAACTTTGGGCATAGTTTTTACTGATATATATTTTGCAGATATTTGTGTATTGTCTCAAGTTATGTTTTGACGATCTTTGATGTGGCTTAAAGGCTTGTAGGATGTGAACGTTTGAAAACTAGTATTGAAAAAATAACTAGATAACATTATAAATAGCTATCAAGCTAAAGATCGTCTGTTGTCATTTAGTGTTTTGCACAAATTCCTGTAAACAATTAAGTTAAGCTTACATCAATAGTTTTACCGACTTTTAAACGTGCTTTTAAAAAATTGCACAGTCATCCCACATATTCGGAACACCCACAAATTCGGAACACTTTTATGATAATTTGTCAATAGCATGCCAAAAGTAGCTTTTCTGTCGACCTTACTATTTTTAAAACCTTCATTTGGACATTATCTTGCTATTTCACTAGTAAAAGTATTACTTTTTGAACAAAAAACTATATTCCAAAACTATTTTGTCCAGAGCAGCAAAACACTGCCTCCAAGTGGCCTGTTTCATAATTGTGGGATGTTATTGTGCCTCCCACAATTGTTTAACACCTGAATTCAACTGATATTTTCACATAAAAGTTATCAAACCATGTATAAAACATCACTAAGCTTGAGTTTCATTGGTTTCAGTGTGTGAAGTCATTATTTGGTAATAAATATGTACTCCTGGAGAGATCCAAAGTTTGTTTACATTCGTAAGAAAAAAGGGTTCCGAATTTGTGGATTTCAAGCAGGGGGTAGCGAAGAAGACGCCATCTTGGAAGTTCAGAAAACAAACACTGTCAATCAGTCTTAGACATATGACTATGGATACACGAAGTGTGTTATCCTGGTTGAACTCAAAAGTCCCATGCAAATGTGTAAAAGCAAACTGGAAAATGAGTAATGCCGATTCTGAGTGTACGGGCGCACTGTTTTGTCGACCAAAAGAAAAAAAGCAAAAAAAAGGTAAACAGAAAAATCACTTTTTTCGATATGAATTTTCAGCCAATATTGGGATGGAATCTACAAGAATATGATAAAATTTGTCATCAGCAACACAATTCACGTGTTTGATTTGTTATGGGCTACACAGCTAAAAAAGTAGTAATCCAGCCTGGGTGTAAAATAAATATTGCTTTATTTTATGCAATTTTATGCTTTTGCATGCGATTTTACCATCGGATTTTTTGCTGTGTACCATTTGACAGCTAGTGCTTCTGTTGTGGGCTCTTATTTGACAACCGTGCTAATATCGACTGTTGTCAGTTTGCTTTGGTCGGAATAGGGTTGCCATCCCCCCGATTTCAAGGGTCAAAGTAATTCTTCAAAAACTTCATATAAAAGTTAAAATTTGCAGATGTTCGATACAGCATTCGAAAGATAGCAAGAAAAGCTTTCAAATGAAGTTAAAAGCGAATCATCAAGTTCAATTATCGATTTGCTATGATTTTTTGAACATTGGCCGATCTTTAAACCGTTCCGAATATGTGGGATGACTGTATCAAAATAAATTTGTATGACCTGTCAAGATAGCACGATCATTTTGATAATGAATCGGTTTATATTACAAGCGTGTATGGCGATATCCGGGAAACGGAAGCGAATTTCCAAAACATGTTGTTGTCACAAGATAGCACACGACAGGCGAGATAATAAATAGAATTTGTAGAATCACCTTTTTTTGATGTAAACAAAAATGCACCCAAAAAAAAGAAGAAATCATTAAATAAGAAATGTATAGTTTTTTTTTTGTGAAAGTTGCTAATTAGTTCCTCCAAATTTTTCGAAAAAAATTTGGCCATTTAAAGAATGTAACGGAAAGTCATGAAACATCTTGTAAACATTTTGTAAAATTCACTCCCAAATCAAGCAGCCCTTTTTGTAACTAACAAAAAGCTGGAAGCAAACAACTTGATTGCTTTCCTACAAAACGCTATTAAAAGCACCTATCAAGTGGAACGAGTGGTCTTAAAAACTGTAAATGACACATCAATTTATGTTGGTCAGAGCCAGACGCACTCAGGTCAGTCCGGAGTATTCTCGCTTTTCTGGTATAGTTTTGCAAATTTGCGGAAAATAAGACAGTTTTTCCTTTTAAGAACCTGTCTGAGGGAGGACGAAGCATGAAGGTCGTAAAACGAGTTTTCTACATTGTGTGCATGTTCAACAGCAATGTCGTTCGATATTATACTAGAAAAGGGTCCTAGATAAAATATCGAGTTTGTTTGCAAGAGGTCCTCGATCGGTTTTTGCTTCAAACATGCTTTAGATTTCAAATTCAAAATTATCAATCCAAATTCATTGGAAAAAATAAGGGGTTTACAGTACAGTTTTACATGTAACCAAGACAAACTTACTATTTTCATAAAAAAGCTTAAGATGTGGTAAATCTTAGTTAATCAAACCCACTCGGTCAAACTAATTCCGCTTCTCGTTCTCGCTTCAATCTACTCACGTTAACCTATTTCAGTCTGCGTTGGTAAGTGGTGTTGCACTATTCCGGAAACTCTTCTTCCCATCCCCTTTATTTTCCTGTGTGCGGTGGTTGATAGTGCCAAAGTGCACCACTTCCGGACAGACACACGGTAGATCGATGATGGCGCTTGACTGCCTACTATTTATCTTTGCTGGTTTCTCGTGTGTCCTTTTTTGTTGTTTTTGTCACCCCCCCCTCCCCTAGTTTTGCCAGGATGGATATGCATTCCGTAACCGTAACCGAGCCTTGTATGAAATTCAAATATCGAACATCCATACTCAGCCCTGGCGACGACAACGACGATGCTCACCTGGTGTCCAGAGCTGCAAGCTGTCACTGAGTTTGTGACGATCATTGAATACTAAAAAAAAAACACACACACTCACGAGGTGAAAATAAATTTGAATTTGAATTCCAATTCCTCAAGCTGCCATTTAAGCTACGGTATCAATTTTTAATACAAAAATCTCAATCACATCATTCTCATGAGTGACACCATTGCAGCCCTGCATGTTGGCACTCTCTAGTGGAAGTGCATGTCCTGCGGCGTGACTCGATGACGGTGTCTCCCGGACGAATCAGGGCAAAAAGGAACATCGATGTCCTCGTCTGCTGGTCGCTCGTCGTATACATTCCTGGCATCTAACAGTAGCATGTCCTCCTTTTTTTTCCTCCAGAAAGAACCACCCCACCGCACAGAGTTGTCGTCGTCGTCGAAGGTATTCAAATATTTCCTGTGCATATTTATGCATGTAATTTCCGTTCCGATGGTTGCTTCAACAGCAGCACACAAATAGGACATTCCTGGAAGTTGCCACCGCTGGCAGCACAGCATCGCCCTGCCAGGAGCTTGGCAGAGAAGGTTGTTTGCTCAATCATCAATCGCTTCCTTTTTGGAGCGGTCTCAACTGCTGCCTCCAGTTTGCAACCTAGTTGGCCAGGTTGGTTTGGTGCTAGAACATGCATCAATGCAGAGGAGGTCCCGCGTGTAGGTGCAGTAGTACAGGACAACAAGGAAAAGAAAACAGCAGCTATTACCAATTTTGGCGATAACTTCTTTCCGCCTTTGCGTTGGAGATTTCCCATAACTGTTTCCGTATATCATTACCAATGATAGATAACGAGTGGAATTTTATGCGAATGACCCGGACCGATCGTAATCTGTTATTTCTGTTTTTAGTACCACTTGGAAATATCACATGAGGTGAGGTATAAATTTTGGATGTGATAAAGAGGTTTTTTTTCCCTTCTTCTGTAGTTTATATGGAACTCCTATAAGATTGTAACAGAAAAAAACAGAGAGATTAGATACTAGGATTTAACAAAAATTACTTTTTGGCGGGCATTCAGGGGTTTGTTCCGGTGGGCATACTGAGCCCAAATTCAAAATATGAGATTGATTGGACGTAATTGGAGTTGGCGCTCCGTCTTTCAATTTTAAATGGGAATTAACCAGTAAAAATTTTTTTTATCAAAAATGTCAATTTTTGAGGCACTTTTGCGGCTAAAGCGTATATTTTCACCATCACTGATGTGTTGGCCAGATCCATGCGCATCTTTTGGAATATACAACATTGAATTTTGGAGCACCCTGGAGCTCAGTACACTGCCCATGATCGCATACATGTCCCATATGTATTTTCATCACTTTTAAGTTATTGATGCAGTTTGTTTCAAAATCTTTCAAAAGAGCCTACAACATCCAATGCTTTGTTCTAGAAATCAGGTTTTTTCGTTAAAACTTAACACGTAGCCTTATGTGTGAGACAAACTTGTTTAGCGTTTTTCTCAGCTTGCTGTTTTTGCATATGGGACATTTATGCGAACATGGGCAATACAGACCTTCAAAGTTTGGCGTTTTTTCGACAAATCGGTCCTAGCAAAATCAAATGGCGTCTCGGGCGTCGCGAGCTGCGACGCGTATCTAGTAATAAAACAAAATTTGACGACATTTGGATGTATTATTTGAGCCAAATTGAGTAAGAAACGCCATTATGTGAAACTCACAATACCTCACCTTTTGACCTTCACAGATCCCCTAGATTTAAAATTTTTGAAATTATTGTTTTCGAATAAATCGAAAAATTTCGACATTAGAAAATGGTGGATTGTTTGGATAACAACAATTTTCCTGTTTTTAAACCTTTTCATGGCAATATTTCAGCAACTAAAGTTCGTATCAAAAAAGTTCAAAAATGCAAAATATAATTTTTTTCTCAGATTGTGCATTTCAAAAAGTGATAAATCGCGACTATTTTCAAAAAAGTTACCTTAAAATTGCTATATTATGCAAAAGGGTGCACATTATCAAAATTTCACTAGCGTACTTTTTGATTGCAAATTCGATTTAACATCAAAAATGAAGTTGAAAAATTTTTTGCGACCAATATTTCGATTTTTTGATAAAACCAATATTGATTAAAAAATTCATAACTCGGGCGAACAAATTTTGCACAACCTGGAAATTTATGAAAAAGTTGGCATTTGATGTCCCCTAAAACATAAAAAAAATGAAAAATAGTGTTATTTTTGCAAATTAAGTTTAAGCGACAAAAAGTTAAATAAAAAATGACAACTTTTTACTGTGTATCATTATTTTTATAGTCCTTTATCATACCTACAAATTTGCCAAAGACACGAAATCGATCAACCAATTCCTTCAACAGATACTGATTTTTGCATTTTCATACATCATTTTTGCATGGACAGCTGCCAAATTTGTATGGAAAATTATATGGACAAAATAATTATGCAAAATGCCTTCTTTGGGTATACCGAAAGCACAAAAAAATTCACCCGGATTAAAAAGTACAAAAATTAAAATTGAAAAAGACCGATTTTGCACAGAAAAAATCAATTCCCGTAATCGTGAGTTAAGTTCACGAATGTGAGATCCACGAAGGAATTTATTCATGAGTATGGTGCATTTGCACCATAAACGTGGATATATTCCTTCGTGGTTCTCATAATCGTGAACTGACTTCACGGTTTCGAGAATTGATTTTTTTCTGTGTGTAGAGAATTGTTCAAATGCTTCTTTTGAAAAAAGATAAATATATTTGTTTGTTTTTTTTTTATATAACAAAAAATGTTCGTTTAAATTGGTTTTGTCTTGAGAGTCTTTAACCCGAATTTCAGCCAATAAGTTTATACATCACGACAAATCGGGGCACCCGTAAATCACCTCGGCGTTAAAGGAAAACAACGCTCTCAAAGTTTTGCAGTTCTTGTTGCGCATGGCAAAATTTCTAACTTAAATCGTCTATCACTTACTTTAATCATGGAATAACGTCATGATTCGAAATCCGGACACTTAGTACCATATTATTTTTTGTTATAGCTGTGAAAAAATCATGTAATAAGTTGGAAATGTAGAAATATCATCAGGATTTAGTATAAACAGCCAGTTTTAGGAGACTGCATACAAAATATGTCTTTTCTAACAATTTTTCATCAGAATTTGAAAATTAAAATGACTTGTTGTGCTTCGAATCCCGGACACTGTTAACAGCTGATTCGAAATCTGGATACTTTTGCTTCGAATTCCGGACACTCGATTTTGTTTATGTTTATGTTTCGCATTTTTGGTAAACTTATAATTTTATTGTAAGCCAGGACCGTGGTGTAGGGGTAAGCGTGATTGCCTCTCATCCAGTCGGCCTGGGTTCGATCCCAGACGGTCCCGGTGGCATTTTTCGAGACGAGATTTGTCTGATCACGCCTTCCGTCGGACGGGAAGTAAATGTTGGCCCCGGACTAACCTAAAAAGGTTAGGTCGTTAGCTCACACCAGGTGTAGGAGTCGTCTCCCTGGGTCCTGCCTCGGTGGAGTCGCTGGTAGGCAGTTGGATTAATAATCCAAAGGTCGTCAGTTCGAATCCCGGGGTGGATGGAAGCTAAGGTGTAAAAAGAGGTTTGCAATTGCCTCAACAATCAAGCCTTCGGACATTTAGTTTCGAGTAGGAATCTCGTAATCGAGAACGCCAAGGCAATGCTGTAGAGCGAATAATTTGATTTTTTTTTTGATAATTTTATTGTATTTAATTGTTTTGGCATTAACTACAGCGTTCCATCAAACTTTAAATGAAAGTTGATGTTGGAGTTCATCAAATAACACAGTTTTGACATTCATAATGCGACCTTATATCCAAATAATTGATAAAGAAAGTTGAAGTGTCCGGGTTTTGAAGCGTCCGAGAATTCGAATCATGACGTTATATTATCATAAAACTTTCAGAATTGATTGGAAATCATGTTTTTAGATGATTTAATTTTCCATACAAATTTGGCATCTGTTCATACAAAAATGATACATGAAAATTCAAAAATCTGTATCTTTTGAAGGAATGTTTTGATCGATTTGGTGGCTTTGGCAAAGTTGTAGGTATGGATATGGACTACACTGAAAAAAATGACGCGGTGAAAAAAAATTCAGTGATTTTTATTTAACTTTTTGTCACTAAAACTTGATTTGCAAAAAAACACTATTTTTAATTTTTTTTATTTTTTGATATGTTTTAGAGGACATAAAATGCCATTTTTCAGAAATTTCCAGATTGTGCTTAAAATCATTGATCGAGTTATGATTTTTTTAATTAATACTGATTTAAAAAAAATCGAAATATTGGTCGCAAACATTTTTCAACTACATTTTTCAATCTAAAATCAAATTTGCAATCAAAAAGTACTTCATTGAAATTTTGATAAAGTGCACCGTTGTCAAGTTAAAGCCATTTTAAGTAACTTTTTTGAAAATAGTCGCAGTTTTTCACTTGTTTTAAATTAGTGCACATGTTTGCTCACCTTTGAAAACAATAATTTTGAAAAGCTGAGAAAATTCGCTATATTTTGCTATTTTGAACTTTTTTTGAAAGGGCGTAATATTGATTATTTAGCCAATTTACGGCATTTTATGTCCTCTGAGACATATCAAAAAATGAAAAAAAAATGAAAATAGTTTTTTTTGCAAATCAAGTTTTAGTGACTAAAAGTTAAATCAAAAATCACCAAAAAATTTTTTACTTTTATCTTTCCTTTTTTTGCATTTCAGAACACAATCATGAAATAATTTGAAAATATTCAAATTTTATTGCAAATTTTTTTGTTGATTATCCACAAATTACATCGATAGATTAACGTCATGATTCGAATTCCCGGACGCTTCGAAACCCGGACACCTCATCTTGTTTTATCAATTATTTGGATATAAGTTCGCATTTTAAATGTCAAAAATGAGTTATTTGATGAATTCTATCTTCAACTTTCATTTAAAGTTTGTTGGAACGCTGTAGTTAATGTCAGAACAATTAAATAAAATATAATTATAAGATTTCCAAAAAAGCGAAACATTTCACCTGAAATATTTCATAGGCTTCCGAAGCACCGGGAAGGCAAAGCAGAAACTTATGGGTTTGATTTCCTTAAATTCTAGCAAATTTTTTTTATAAAATATCGATTGCTTCGATGTTAACAGCTTATTTGAGACCTAAAAAATGCCCTTCACTAACATTTCAGTCCAAATTTGTGCGATTCATTAGCAAAATCGAGTGTCCGGAATTCGAAGCAAAAGTGTCCGGATTTTGAATCAATTTTTATCAGTGTCCGGGATTCGAAGCACAACAAGTCATTTTAATTTTCAAATTCTGATGAAAAATTGTTAGAAAAGACATATTTTGCATGAATTCTCTTAAAACTGACTGTTAATACTACATCCTGATAATATTTCTTTTTTCCAACTTATTACATGATTTTTTGTCAGCTATAACGAAAATGATATGCTACAAAGTGTCAAGATTTAGAATCATGACGTTATGCTGTTTTGGAAATGTTTGCAACAACATTTTGGGTGCATTACAAAGCAAAATAATCAGATGGTAATATTGCATGCAAAACATGCTAAATTATGTGACATTTTTCAATTAAAAAAAAACTTTACCTCTTTTGACCAATTTTGCAACCTTTTCCAACCTTGGCGATAAAAAATGGCGACAAAAACGTTGCGTGCCAAATGCGTATCAAATCGTGTGATAATTTGACACTTGCCGGTTGTCACGTTGTACCGTGCGCGTGTTGTGCACCCAAGGGGAATGCTTCAAATCGTCGCCATCGTGCTAACTTGTCGTACGTGCATTTTGGGCCAAATTGAGTTAAGAACGCCATTTTATGCAGCTCACAATGCCTCACCTTTTGACCTTCACAGATCCCCAAAATTCGATTTCAATCCTGAGATATTCAACAAAAACCGAAAAAACTCCGTGCATTTTTGTCACTTTACATATGAAAGTAGTTTCAATCTTGTCGAGCTATCTTGTCACTCCATGAAAATTGATGTAAGTGCGACAAAAGGCCAAAGGGATTTCAGGCCAGGAAAGTCAGGATGCGTTTGTCGCACGTACAAGCTAGACTACCGTAAACATTTGTAATTATAACTCGGGACTCCAGCAACCAACTTCAACCAAACTTTGGGACAATGCACAGAATGGTGAGCCAAACAAAACGTGTTTGTTATTGTTTACATTGCGTGCTCTCGTTTTTGAATATTCAAGGTCAAACATTAAAACGCGTTTTTCTCGGAACGTCAAAATGGCGGGTGCGACAAGATAGCACGACGACGTCGAAATGCTTTTTGGATGCAAATTTTTGGAGATTTTTTTTTTGTGGCGGTCTGCGTTGACAAAAAACAGAAGCGCTGCTGCAAAGTGCTTCTAATGCGTGGTGGGCGAGGCCACTGGCGGAGACTTGTCGCCCCAAGACTTGGCCGGATTTGGGATGCCGGGCACGTTCCGGGCTCGCCGAGTTTGATTTACGACCTTGCGTTGATTAAGTTCCGTCCGTCGTCACCTGGCGCGGCCCCAACGCAACGGTGCGGAGGAGTGTGCTGCTACCATCTCGATGGCCACTTACGGCCATCGTCAAGTAGCTTTTGTTTTTTTCGTCCTCCTCTTAAGTAAAAGAGTGACTTTGTTTGAGTTTTCTCTGTATGAATAGATGATAGGCGCTTTGTAGGAAATGTTTTATAACGAGATTCTCCAAACATAAATAAACGAATAAACGAATCACAGAAAAAAGATGTTTCGTTGTCTTATTTTTTATTGTCAAGTTATGCTAAAGTGCTTTACAATTTTTAGAATCACGATTGCGGCTAAAATTACGGTGATGAAATATTGAAAAAATGCACTCTTTAATTTAAAAGGCAATCAACTATTCAAACTTTACTTAAATAGGGAAAGAGATTTCGAATTTGAAGCTTAAAAAAGGAAAATAAAAAAATAGGAACAGCAAATTTATTTTGTTCATGATTCGATTACGCGAAGTCCCATACAAACATTTTGATAATAAAACTTTGAATAATCGAAACTTCGGATAATCGAGTCTGGACTGCATAGACAACTACCAAATGTCATGAAAAAAGAATTAAATCCTTGGTTTACCAAACATAGGTGATTTTCCGAACAATATTTAAATTTTCTTTAAACAGATCATAATTTAAGTTTTTAATTACTTTCTCTCTTGCGTTTACCATGTTCCAACTTTCAAAGCCGTGCAACCCAAGTCACACCCCCACGTGTCGGTGTGAAGATGTGGCGAGGTGCAAAAGGATGTTTATGGGACTACAGGGACGATTGTGACAATTGTGAAGTGGCGACAACGGTGGCACCGGGCAAGGATGGACCTCTGTTGTTTTAATGGTGCCTGAAATTGAATCACGTCGCGCGTTGTCCTGCCAGAAGCAATTGTGTGTCAGCAAGGGAATGATGGAAAGAGAGGAATCACAAATCCGTATAAATAATTTCAAGATTTTTTAGGTGTAAACCGAAAACGCGATCAAAAATTAAAATGGAAGAAAAAGGCTTTTAACTGCTTATTGAATTGTCGGTGTACAGGACGCCGCACTGTTTAATCATTTTCTGACGTACTTTCAATTTTGCAGTCCAAACCCAGTCATTGAATTGGAAAAATAATTTTTTTTTTCAAATTTTCTATTCTTCATTTGTGTGCACCTACGTCGAAGACCAAGATTGTTTACTTTTTACTCTTTGGTCTGACAGTCTTGGTCTGACAGATTTGGTCTGTCAGTTTTATCATGGATTTTGGTCTGGTCTAGGCGAGGGATAGGACACAGCACCTTCCTGTGTGTCAGCAGCAGCACCGTACCAAGACAGATGGCGCAGAAAAAGAAAAGGTCCGAAAGGTAGATTTAGGATGACGTGAGCAGAGAAGGATTTCTTATTTGGGAGAAAATGGTCATGTTCATGTGAAATCTTTATCCTTCTAATTTTATGGTTACTCACTTGTATGATATGATTTGTTTTGGAATGTCACTCACCTGCAAAAAAGATCAGATATTTGAATTGTGTCAAAATATGGCAATGATCCACTTTTTTTTATTAATTATTAAAGCAACCCAATTGTTTTCTTAGAATCTATCAATTAAAATGAAAATCGGAAAAGTGTGCGTATTTGTGCAACACAAAAAGAAGGATTCCACTTAATTCATTAATTTATATTTCACGAAGGCTCTGTTTAATGACTAACGTTTTTCATGCGAATATTTCGGGATCAACCGGTTGACATTTTTATGAACAATATGTCGTGGAAGAGAGTGGAAATCTGTATTACTTTAATCATGTAATACGCCAATTGTAAATACTCAGTTACTTTCTTAACATAAGTGTATAATTTCAAAGCAATAATTTTAAACGTTTGTTTATTTGCAAATAAACCATTTATTTGCAAATAAACCATTTGTTTGCTTGGCGATTTTGCTTGATATTTAAATCATAGGGTAAGTATAGAAAAGTGTTATCGGAAAGATCAAATTGTCCAAATTTTGTGCTGGATCTTAGAAATGATTATGAAATTCGATCCACAACCCATATTTGGCCTATCATACGATGGGCCAATGGGCCATAAAATACATTGATATGGAAACCATATCACAAGATTGTTTTTTAAATTCATGCCATTTTTCACTCCGGATCTGAGAAATTGATTAAAAATAAATAAGGATCTTATATATATATACAGCAATTCCCCACGAAAACAACATGAAAAAAAAAAAACAAAAGTGCTTGGATCGGGCTCAAAATTTTTCTGGGGGTTCCCTGGCCGAAATAATTAGACCCGTATTTTTTTGTTTGGCCATTACGGTGACCTACGCCGTCTTAGGGTGGTCTGAAAAATGGCAATTTTCGTCGATTTTCGCAAAAACCACTTTTTTCAAAAAAACATAACTCCTCGCCATTTCAACCGATTTCAATTGTCTTGTACGCAAATGAAAGGTGATAAGTTGCCCTTTCAAAGAAAAATAATAAGAAGTTTCAAAAATCTAGCCTAACATATGAAAAGGTCGAATGAAACTTAAAATGCCGTTTTGACGGTGTCTGGACCAAAGAGCCTATGTCTGGAAATATTTTTATCGGAATCCCCGAACATTTTTACATAACATTCTATCAAATGGGAGGAGTTCATTAACAGGATTCCGAGATATGATTTTACATGTCTGGGTACCAAAAGTTGCGTCTCTTAATTACGAAAATTTTGGTACCCAAACATCTATAGTTCATTGCTGAAATTTTAAAGTTATCGCAGTTTTAGTGAAAAAAGTTGATTTTTTGCCAATTTCGTCATTCTCCGGTTTTTGCGCGCGGCGCGTCAAAAACACGGATTTTATTTTCAAAAAATTATATCTCGGAATCCTGTTAATGAACTCCTCCCATTTGATAGAATGTTATGTAAAAATGTTCGGGGATTCCGATAAAAATATTTCCAGACATAGGCTCTTTGGTCCAGACACCGTCAAAACGGCATTTTAAAGTTTCATTAGCCCTTTTCATATGTTAGACTAGATTTTTGAAACTTCTTATTATTTTTCTTTAAAAGGTCAACTTATCACCTTTCATTTGCGTATAAGACAATTAAAATCATTTAAAATGGCGAGGAGTTATGATTTTTCGAAAAAGTGGTTTTTGCGAAAATCGACGAAAATGGCCATTTTTCAGACCACCCTAACACGGCGTAGGTCACCCTGATGGCCAAACAAAAAAATACGGGTCTAATTATTTCGGCCAGGGAACCTCCAGAAAAATTTTGAGCCCGATCCGAGGACTTTTGTTTTTTTCCATGGTGTTTTCGTGGGGAATTGCTGTATATATATATAAAAATGACATATTTTAAAAGTAAGATTTTTTTTAAAGAGTTGCTCATGTTTGAAGGAATGGACAAATTAACAAATATATTACGGGTCTCGTGGCGCAGGGGTAGCGGCTTCGGCTGCCGATCCCGATGATGCTATGAGACGCGGGTTCGATTCCCGCCTTATCCACTGAGCTTCTATCGGATGGTGAAGTAAAACGTCGGTCCCGGTTTCTCCTGTCTCGTCAGAGGCGCTGGAGCAGAAATCCCACGTTAGAGGAAGGCCATGCCCCGGGGGGCGTAGTGCCAATAGTTTCATTACGGCAAACAAGAATAAATAGTTTTTGAAATACCAAAAAAATAAAAAATAAAATAAAAAATTAGATGCCACTTTTATTAGGGGAAATATACCCATTTTAAGCCTAATAAGCGGTCATGTTTGAATGATGCTGGATAATCTGGAGTGTTCCTTGAAATTTTCTAAAACCAAGTACACCAACGAGTAGAGCAACTTTTTGTGAACATTTCTGTTTGTTTTCACTTTTATTTAAAGTTTAGCTATTCCTTTTACAAGCATTTAAAAAAAATATTTTCAAAGTGTATTCTAATCAGTCGAATGCATTGGGCCACGCCCATTTTCCTATTTTCAGCTTAGTTCTTTTTTTTCTTCCAGCGCTCTTTTGAATCTGCTTAGTGCTGCAAAAATGGATGAAATTTTAAGCGAAATTTTTTAACACTCACGAAAAGTAGCATTTATAGAAAAAATTTCCTGGCATCACTGGCTCACTCCAACAGGCGCCGTGATAGTGTTGGTGGCCGCCCTTTGTTCTTTGAAGAGTTATCTAAGCCCGAGCTCACGCACACTAGCCTACCATTTGTTTATGCTGGTGGGTACAAATTTTAACCTAAAAACCCTTGCGTGTACAATAGCGTGGTTCACGTTTCTATGAAAAAGACAAAAGTTGTTATTTTGTCTTGCATCAACCGGAATTTCGTTCTTTTATGTCCACAGAAGCACTCCTGAAAATTTGAGCCCATTTGGTAAGGTCTAGGAACTCCAGTTTTAATTTGAAATTTATATGGGATTTTGATTTATTTTCCATGGGAAACTATCTTTTTTTACATTGTATTAGGATTTTTTTTTAAATCGATGAAATGACTTGATTCTTATAGTAGGAGATAGGTTTTGAACTGGGGAACAACTTTGTAGAACATACCAACATGCTAGGAAGTGACCCTTTAAAGATACAGATACTTTTAGATGGTGGCTTTTGAAGGGGCCAGCCACCATCTAAAAGTCGATTGGAATGGGTAGTCAAAATTCAAACGTCAAAAGACTTGGCGCGTTTGTTTTTTTTTATGGCGCTTGCTAATTATTTACATGTTTCGGGATTATTTTTCAAGTGAGTGACTAACTAATGTGCAAAAGAACATGTTGCCGGTAGTTGGAAGCAATTTTATATCTTAAGCGCTTTGAAATCGTTAGCGCAAGTGAAACGATATTGATGACGGCTTTCGTTGAGCAGTTAACCTCTTTAAAAATCAAATTGTTCGCCCTACAGCGTTGCCTTGGCGTTCTCTATTGCGAGATTTCTACTCGAAACTTGGTCCGGTTTCTTATTACTGCGTCGTTTTATGTATGACTCACATAATTGTCAACTGTGTTTAAATAATCCAAAATAGAAAAAAATCTGGAGCTTTTTTGGAAAAGGTTCAATAAACATAATTTAGATGTTATGCCTTTTAGGCAGGGCTGCGGAGTCGGGTCATATTTCAAGCGACTCCAACTCGAACTCCGACTCCGACTCCAGCTTTCTGAGTTAAGCCGACTCTGACTCCGACTCCGGCCCCGGCTTTCCACAAATTGTTGACTCCGGTTCCGGCTACGACTCCGACTCCGACACCTAATCTATATTTTAATATTTAAAAAACTAACTTAATCCACCTATGTGGTTGGAGACTTCCTCACTTATCACCAACAATGGCTGATAAGATGGAATTGTACAAAAATTTCATCTATTTTTTAGATCCGGAATAAAAAAGTACATAAATATCACTTAAGTGGGCATATCTCGAGACAGGGTTGCCAGATCTTCAATGTTGTGGACTCGTTGGAAAGGTCTTTTGATAATCTAACCAACGATGGATCGGATGATGGACCCGGACTTAGTTAACATACATTTAAGTGAGATCCGGCTTCCAAAAAAGTACATCAATATCACTTAACTGGGCATATCTCGAGACAGGGTTGCCAGATCTTCAATGTTTTATACTCGTTGGAAAAGTCTTTTGATAACCTAACCATGGGTCGGATGGTGGATCCGGACATAGTTTAAATACATTTAAGTGAGATTTTTTTTTTCAGCAAGTTTTCATTTACTGAAAATTTCAGTAGCGCAGATTTCAGTAAATTTAACTGAATTCAGAAATTAGAAATTGGTGTGCAGTAACTATCAAAGATACCATGGTTTTGAAATAAACAATTTTAAAAGTAACAATTTTTTAAAGCTTTTTTGAATTTATTTCAGAAGACGTACATGCATGGACATTGTGTGATCCAGCCCAGTACACACTTTAAACATACAAATCATGAGAAAATATTTGAAAAATAAATTAAATCATATCAATTAAATCACCCCGCTTTAAGGCATTTAAAAAATAGACTTGTTCAACGATATTATTTAAGGATCAACACTTTAAGAGTTTTGTAGAGAAATTGTAAACATTGGGGTAATCGATATATCTGATAAATTCAATGACTCGTATATGCAAAGTTGCATATGCAAGGCATAAGAGCGCCGGTTTAACTGTATTTCAAAATTAGTTGCAACTTATTTTCGATATTTTTTGTCAGCTTGAAATGTTTTCAGCACGACACTTTGATTTGTTTTTATTTACATACAAAATGAGCATGTTGCGTTCCAAGTAGAAGATTGATATAATAGTTGATAATGTTTTAAAAACATAATTATTTTTGTTAAATACTGATTCTGATTATAAAAAATATAAAAAAAAACTGCAGAAATGTTCAGAAAAGATACTTTATTTCTAAATGTGATTCAAAATTGCTCAGATTGCTAAACATGGTCCAAAGAGAGACAGTGTCGTTAATCATAGCCAAACGCATATTCCGCGGCACGATCGTTTGCTCAATTATTAGTTTACAATTATGGGCCAAAGCGCGCAAATTGGGTCCCATTTCTAAACGTTTGCATTGCAAGCGTGCCTGAACGATTGCACACCACCGCGTTGCTTGGGGGGAGGGGGGGGGGAATTTTCCAGCTAAATACGCGTGTTTCGTTGCGATTGCGCTATATTGCCGCATGCATGTCAATGAAAATGATTTTATCGGTACACCGGCGTCTTTGGCTCATGAAGGTGAGTCTATTTGCAATTGACTAAACAAACAAATAAAATATTAATAATTTTCCAAGCATTTGCGCGTGTGGCAATTCACAACACAGCATCGGATTGCAACTTTGTATTTCGAGTGGCAACCCGTCAAGAATATCTGAGCACAAAAAAGCGTCGTCTTAACGTCAATTTGGCCCAAAATGATCGTGTGTCAACAAAGCACAAACAGGACGATTTGTGGCTAAAACAGGGGTGCCCAAAGTTTCTGAGTGGCTTGCCAAATTTTAAGCTGGCGGGCCTGTTGCGGAAAATTAAACAAACTAAAATTACGTTATTTAAATCTATAAAACTGAAAAATGTATGCATCAGTTGAAGTTTTGTTTTGAAATTTCAGGGTTTTTTTTACAATTATGTATATTTTTTATAAATTTTCTAACGCGTTTGTTTAGAAAAGCTTTCAAATCAATTCAGAAATCACATGATTACGAGCTTTTCATTGACATTTTTATGCCACAAAAAACTTTGAAATCAGGTTGAACATTGTTTGGCTAGAGACAACTGTAATTTCACATTTTTTTCAAATAATGTACAACTTTAATGATCAGTCGCTCAAAAAAGAATCTTCAACAATAGGGTAGGGTAGTCATCAATGAGACACTTTTGGTTTTCAACTTTCAACGATTTTCCTAATTTTTTCATCAGCATGTTTTAATGAGCTTTTTGTTGCATTTTATTTCTTTTAGTGTGTTCAAACATTGACCAAAATATGAGATCGATCCGACATCTACAGACAGAGTTATTTAACTGTCTCATTGTAGACGCACTTGGCAGGAACAATGAGACAGCTGGGGAACAATGAGACACTCTATGAAAATCAATACTTTTCTTGTAAAACATCATGTTTTTGTATTGTTCCATTACAGGTGACTTGCCTTGAACATTTTAAAGCAATTTTGCCAACATGAAACTTTAACCATAAAAGTTATACTAAAAAGTATTTAAATTTTATAAAATCCATATATTTATACTAAATAACTTTGTATGTCTGGTTAAATGAAGTTAAAACTCTATAAATATGCCAAAAATCACTTTCAATTCATGTTTTGAAAGATTTACATGGATTTTGAAATGTTAAATAAAGAAAAATCAAAGTGTCTCATTGTTACCCATGGGCTAACATGAGTGGGGAACAATGAGACAGCCCTGGATTCTGGGTATATTCTAAATTTTGGTCAAATCTAATGAAAGGACATTGTAGCCCAACTCAATCCTTATGGAACGTTGAAAGAAATTTGAAGAAATATTAGTTTTTGTGTAAATGGCAGCCTACGAGCGAAAAAGTATTTTTTGTCCATAATTTACTTTTACACCCCAGAATCAAACATTTATGAATAACTTTTCAAGGGAGCGTCCATAACCAAAGCCACTAATATAGCAGACGTGTATCTCGTAGACACACCTTTCCCCCAAATATGAGCCTGATTGGTTGAAACTAAGACTTATGAGAGCCATTTTATCATTGTTCCCCGTGTCTCATTGATGACTACTCTACCCTAATTCCTAAAATTTCAACAAAATTTGATCTGCCTGAATCAGATGTAAGGCACTTAGATTCGTAACCCAAATGTCATGAGTTTGAATCCTGACGTGGAAGGTTTCTAATACTATATTTTTGGTGTTTTTACAGTTTTTTTCTGAAATAAAAATAAATTTGGACGTTTTAAGAATCATTTCCTTACATTTTTTATGAAATTTAATTTTTTTTCCAAAAATAATAAAATCACTTTACAGATAGGCCGAAGGGCCATTTTACATTATCATTTAAAATAAGGCCACAAAAAACGACCTCGCGGGCCTTACTTTGGTCACCCCTGCACTATGGGGTTTCAGGCGGCCATAAATCGAAAAACCGACATACTCTAATTATTTTTTTGGTATTTTTTTTCGAAAACAAACATTCTAACTAAGAAAAATCCGGAGTTTGAAAGTTGTAGGTTCAAAATTCACTGAATTGCAGACCTTCAAAGGCGAAAATGGTAAGAAAAAACATGTTTTTTGACAAAAAAATGATTATTTTTCATAGTTGTACTGTGTAGCTGTTTATGTATTTTTTCCTGCATCATTGTATATATTCAGAAAGGTAATTGATTCTTTTTGATGACTTTTCAATAATATTTTACAAAACACACTTTTACAGGCAAAAAAAATAATAAAAATAAAAAAAGATGGATTTTTTTTCAAAATTTAGTTTTTTTCAATTTTGTTAACGGAGTACTTTTTTTGTGTGCATTTGTGCGATCTGAAAATTTTGCAGCTTAAAATTTGAACCATGTCCTAACTTGTCTCCAAATTTCAAAGTGCATTCATGTGCACTTTTTGAGTTAAGCCATTTTGAACATTTTGATTCATGCAAGGAAATTAATGATTTCGCGTATACGCTTGGTTAAAATCACATTATTTACCTGCGGAGGCAGAAATGACGTACCTGCTATGTATGTTTTGAAATTGATTTGATATTCATGACTTTGTTGGTACCCTAAGTACGTTTAATAAAATTAGAAATTCCTATTCTAAGTATTTTACAGAAACGATTCGTCGAATACTCATATCAGTTCGTTGTTGTGTTCTTTTGAAAGTATGGATAATAATACCGTAGTGTCCCTGTACGATATAACGAAGCACTATACTGAAAACGTGAGAACTGCTTTCGAGTATATTTGTAAGAATTACAACATTGCAGAACCATCACATGATCAACTCAGGGAAAAACCACAGAGAAAAAACTACGCATGCTGTTCTGTAGCTTCAAAACGAGGTATACAAAAGCCCATAGAAGAAGTTCATATTTTAAGTAATCTAACGACAATCGGTTACATAGTGATTTTGATTTAGAAGAATTTATCGTGGAAAACGTGAATTTTGCAAGTGGATCAACCAAAAACGTGGACGAGAATCCATACAATGTTCCATAAAATAAACCGTCTAAAATTCTAAAACACCGCAAAAATCAAATTTTAATTGGAGGGGGAGGGGGGGGGGGGTCTTCAAAGAGAGGTGGATTTTAACTCAAGAAAAAGGGGAGGGAGATTGAACGTAAATCAGAAACTTTAACATAGCATAAACCGCCAATCCGTGCATCAAATAGACAGAGCACGAATATTAAAATTCACCACTTTAATGCATGTGGCCTCAAATATATGAAAAAATCGAAAATTAAACTTTTTTTTTGAAAAATATCAAAATTCATTTGTTTTCATTATACTAAGTACAAACAACACAAAAAAGTCCTAAAAAAGCAAAAAAATATTTTTGGCCGCTCGCTTATATGGAAATACCCCATAGTGCCCTGTGCTAAAAGGACTGCACGCGCGCTTGTTTGTGGTTGCTGATGAACTAGTAGGTGTGAGCAATGGCGATGGGAAATTTGTGAAATGGTGGTTTCCGTGACGGTTAAACCGCTATTCGGTAGATGTGTATGTGAATGTGTCCGCCAAGCGCGTTAACCACTTTGTACTGTGGTGGTGCATGTCGATTGCTATCATTTAACGGTGGTTATTAAGAGGGGAATTTCCAATAAATTATAAATGGTGATTAGAATAAACATAAACAAGCTTTTCGTCACCATTGATTTGTGATGAAAACGAAATTTGAATAACTAAGCTTGTATACCGGTTCTAACTTGAACATTGCAGAAATACATGCTGTTACGTCAGTCTGGCTTGATTTTTAATCCGGTACTTAATTCAAAGTTCAAAAGATCCGAAATAACTTCGAAAATCAATTGCCACGTCACTTTATTGAACAACCGGCAGCAAATCAATAAATCGACACCAAGTGGCACTCGGTACGTGAACAAGCGCTTCCCCCGGGGGGCGTTTCAATTATCGAAGGCCAGACAGTCCAAAATTCAACAACGATCCGTCCTCTGGATCACGTTTACCGTTAGTGCCCGCCATCATCAACCTACGCTTGAACGACCAAACAAAGTGACTGTCAGTCGCATCGGTTTCGGCCGTTGTTGTGTCACACACGGTGGCCGTGCCCAATAAAAGGGCATATACCTACGTACGCGATTTTCGCCGGTGGGGCCATCCGTCGCGCCAGGCCGCGAGTTATGTCTAATGGCTGGACGTGACCGGTTTTCACGCCGACCGACTGACGGTGCGTTGTTGGCTCGTCACGAAAACGTCATCGATGACATAAAATGGCCGCGTAATACTCGCGCGAGCAAACACACCGCGGGAGATTCATTTGCACGCGGTAATCGTTACCGCTCCAAACACTGTCAAAGTATCAATTTGGCGCTAATATCAAGAGGAGGTAGAGTTTCAATGATTGGGGAGTATAGGCAAACAACAACGCAACACCCATCCACGAGGAAAAAGAACACGACTGAGAGTAAGAAAGTACTGAGAGAACTATGCACATTAAGACCGAGCTTTTACCAATACTTTACGTAACACAAGACCTGAGTTTGGGCATACAATGAACACAATTTAGTGTTGGTGGCATATATTGCCGAGTGACTAGTTGATATTCATCAAATCATGGTGGACGAGGCGGTTAAGGTACACATTTGATAAAACCTTTGGTCAGCTCAGTATTGCTTGAATCCTGCTTTAAAAAAGAACTTTTCACATAAAGAAACTCCTTCATGCATAAATATCTACTCAAAATCGACTTTTTCAACTTTTTTTTAATTATTTTTTCGGGGTATTAAAATATACATATTCACCTACTTACAAAATAAATTTGAAGATATTTGGTGTGCCACGATATCTCAACACTGTCTTGATCAAATCGGCTCAAATCTATGGTGAAGAGACCGATTCCGTGTGCATGACGAAGCCCGATTTTCAAAAAAATATATTTAAAAAAAGATAAAAATGTTCTTGTGTTTTTCATATAAAAACGTCACATAATCCACCTTAAGGTGGTTGGTGATTTTCTTACATTCATGTTGTATATTAGGTTGTATTTACAAATTAATTTAAGAGTTTTTTTTAAATTTTTTTCATTTATTTTTTTATAATTATTGTTTTTACCAGAACATAAATTTTCAATCCTTTTTTGCCAACTCTCCAAAATAAAGGAGAAAAGGAGGCTGTAATTGAATTTAAAAGTGTTGATATGCTAACATTAGGTGGACGATGGAATTGCATGTTGTTCCCCTAGTCTTAGTAAACAATGTCTTATAAGTTGTATATTTCAGTAAAAAGTTCGTGTAAATCTTTGTCGATACAAAATTATGTACCTATTCAGCAACATAATTAATACAGACTTTTTTTCCAGAAGAGACGCAGACACTGCTTAAGCAATGTGGCAACCGGGCGATACGTATGCTGCGCGACTCTCGCGCGTAGGGAAAAAGTCCCGGCCTTTGAGGTTATGCAAAAATCACCCTTTTTGTAGCTACAAAAAAACTTTTTCATGGCATAACTTTAAAAGTACTTCACTAAACAGAATATAGGGGACCACAAAAGGAACAGAATAAGGCGGATCCGGCCAAAATCGGTTCAGCCAGTTCTGAGATAATTGTGTGGAAAAAATCATGTCTACACACATCCCCACAGACATTTGTTCAGAATTTGATTCTGAGTCGATAGGTATACGTGAAGGTATATCTAGGAGTCGTATTTAAGAAGTTCATTTTTCGAGTGATTTTAAAGCCTTGCCTCAGTGAGGTGAGAAAGGCAAAAACCGTTAGTTTTTGTTTTTTGTATTTTTTATAAAGCATATTTTAAATATTGGTCTTCGTCATGCACACAGGATACATCATTAAAGTCTTCACCTCAAATTTCAGCCAATTTGGTCCACCCCATCTTGAGATATAGATTGAGATAGTTTGACAGCCCGCTTTGCGCATGGCAAAATTTTGAGCTTAAATCGTCACTCAGATCATGAAACATCTTCATGAAACTTTCAGGAGTGATTCATAAGCATCTTTTGAGTGGATTTAACAAATAATCTGTAATATAAAATTTTATGATTTTCTACATGTTTGTAACCCCTTAATCGATGACGTAACTCTTTGGTGTGTGTAACAAAAACCTTTAGGAATTTTGTAGTTGAATTTTGAAATATGGGATAATATGGGATAACTCTCCGCCAACTCACACAGCAGTTGCCCCGACCCCTCTTCGATTTGCGTGAAACTTTGTCCCAAGGGGTAACTTTTGTCCCTGATCACGAATCCGAGGCCCGTTTTTTGATATCTCGTGACGGAGGGGCGTTCGACTCCTTCCATTTTTGAACATGCGAAAAGGAGGTGTTTTCAATAATCTGCAGCCTGATGTGATGAGATATAAATTTAGTGTTAAAGGGACTTTTAAGTAAAATTGTACGCCCAATTTGAGGGCGTACTCAGAATTCCGAAAAACGTATTTTTCATCTAAAAAAACTTGAAAACTTTAAAAAACTCTGCCATTTTTCGTTACTCAACTGTATTTTTTTTAATATGTCACTTTATGGGAAATTTAATGTAATTCTCGAATCTACATTGACACAGAACGGTAATTTTTCATTGAGAACAAAATTTTTCATTTTAAAATTTCGTGTTTTTTTTCTAACTTTGCAGGGTTATTTTTTAAAATGTAACAATGTTCTACAAAGTTGTAGAACAGACAATTAAAAATGTTTCATATGTACTTATGTTGGTTTGCTTATAAACGTCACGAGTTATCGCGATTTTACGAAAAAAAAGTTTTGAAAAAGTTGTCGCGGGTGACCATGAACGGCCATGATCAACGACAACCAACTTTTTCGCAACTGCTGTGTGAGTTGGCGGAGGATTACCCATTTGCAAAAAAAGCATTTTTAAGCAAAGCATTTATTTTATTTAAAAAAAAAGTTCATTATTAAATATTGGTTGGTCGTTTTGGGTATTACAGATCCTTCTGCGGTTCGGTTTGATGGGTTGCCGTGAGTGAGAAGATGATTGGCAATATAGTGGTCTTCGGCGGAAAGTATCTTGCTTGACAACTCGCCCCAAGGGGACTTTAGTTGGCTCATCGCAAAATGTCGATGTATCGTTCTGTGTTATCGCTTACTTACATGATCCGTGAAGAGGGTCAAAAATCCGTATAGTTAGTAACTTGGTAGCGTTTCTCATAATACTATTTTTCTTGTGGATTTATATCTTTTTGAGTTTAAGGAAAAAAATAAATTTCATCTGATTCAATTGCCAAACCGTTAGAATTTATTCATATTATTATTTTATTCATAAACAAGATAAAATATAACTTAACAAGAGCGTAATTTGTTAAAACAATCTTCAGAAATTATTTTTGCACCTCAAACTTTACCTTCCCGAATGTTCGTTGAGCATTGCCATTTCTGTACGTGGTAAAGAGTTAATATATTTTAACGCCAAATAGGTACCTCGTGCACGTAGCGCACTCAGCAACACTCTGTGGACATGCCGCACTTGCTTTTATCAGTAATGCATTGCAATGATGCTCACTTTGGTTGTCTGTGTTCGAATTCAATTTCGACTCACCTTCCAACAGCCCCTACTCCATACGTTTGGTGACGTTGCGTGAGTTGGGTGGGACAGGACATCCACTTGTGGGTGGTGGGTGGGCGAGCCAATATAAAAGCAAATTGGACCACGATCTCAAATCGTAGTCAGTATCGTTTGATCGACGGGTGTGGATTTTTTTGTTTTGTTTTTGCAAACCAGTTAGAGTTTGGGTAGTGAAATTTGGTGTGACCTACTAAAAAAAAACGGAATCATGAAATCGTTTCTGGTGAGTTTATTACCGGCCCCCACGTTCGAAATTTTAATCAATGGAAGAAAATTTATTAAATTGGCTCCAACAGTGATGAGGTTGGGAAAACACAGAAAAAACCAAAAAACATCATCAAAATGCATCGAGTGAGTTAGTGGAAAAGCGAAAAGCAAAACTGCAACTTCAAAACACAGCAAACGGGTATAAACAGCAAATTTATTGAAACGGAAGGGCCGAATTTGGGGAAAAAACCTGCATCCCATCGGTTTCCGAGCTTTCGTTATATGTGGCCACCGAGCAAATATTAAACGTGAAAAAAAATATATCAATAAATAAACTTGCGGAGGGAATGGATGAAAAATTTACCGCTCGTTCGACAAACATCAGCCCCCTACGAAGTGCGCTGGAAAATTCAGTTCATTTTTTCATACGCGGGCGTATTTTCGGGCCGTTTTCTGGTCGGCCAGAATCAATAAATCAGAGTGGATTGAAAGTGAGCGGCAAACAAGTCCAAAAAATGGAATACAAAATGGATATGATAGTGTAGAGAGAGCCACAAAAAATGAAAGAAATATAAATTAAATGGTTCAGGTAGCGACTATTTTCAATGTTTTAATTTCAGTTAAAAATAAATAAAAACTAACTTAATCCACCTATGTGGTTGATGCCTTCCTCACTTTTTACCAACAATGGGTAATATGCGTGGTTTGGACAAATATTTCAGCTATTTTTTTAGATCTAGAAAAATACTGGACTCGTTGGAAAGGTCTTGCAATTACCTAACCAACGATGGGTCGGATGTTGGATCCAGACATCGTTTACATAAATTTAAGTGAGATCCGGCTTCAAAAAAGTACATAAATATCACATAAGTGGTCTTAACTCGAGACAGGGTTGCCAGATATTCAAAGTTGTGGACTCGTTTGAAAGGTCTTCTAATAACCTAATCAACGATGGGTCAGACGATGGATCCGAACATCGTTTACATACATTTAAGTGAGATCCGGCTTCAAAAAAGTACATAAATATCTCTTAAGTGGTCATAACTCAAGACAGGGTTGCCAGATCTTCAATGTTGTGGACTCGTTTGAAAGGTCTTTCAATTAACTAACCAACGATGGGTTGGATGATGGATCCGGACATCGTTTACATACATTTAAGTGAGATCCGGCTTCAAAAAAGTACATAAATATCACTTAAGTGGTCATAACTCGAGACAGGGTTGCCAGATCTTCAATGTTGTGGACTCGTTGGAAAGGTCTTTCAATTTCCTAACCAACGATGGGTTGGATGATGGATCCGGACATCGTTTACATACATTTAAGTGAGATCCGGCTTCAAAAAAGTACATAAATATCGCTTAAGTGGTCATAACTCGAGACAGTGTTGCCAGATCTTCAATGTTGTGGACTCGTTGGAAAGGACTTTCAATTACCTAACCAACGATGGGTCGAATGATGGATCCGGACATCGTTTACATACATTTAAATGAGATCCGGCTTCAAAAAAGTACATAAATGTCACTTAAGTGGTCATAACTCGAGACAGGGTTGCCAGATCTTCAATGTTGTGCACTCTTTGGAAAGGTCATTCAATTACCTAACCAACTATGGGTCGGATGATGGATCCAGACATCGTTTACATACATTTAAGTGAGATCCGGCTTCAAAAAAGTACATAAATATCACTTAAGTGGTCATAACTCGAGACAGTGTTGCCAGATCTTCAATGTTGTGGACTCGTTGGAAAGGTCTTTCAATTTCCTAACCAACGATGGGTTGGATGTTGGATCCAGACATCGTGTACATACATTTAAGTGAGATCCGGCTTCAAAAAAGTACATAAATATCCCTTAGGTGGTCATAACTCGAGACAGGGTTGCCAGATCTTCAATGTTGTGGACTCGATGGAAAGGTCTTTCAATTACCTGACCAACGATGGGTTGGATGATGGATCCGGACATCGTTTACATACATTTAAGTGAGATCCGGCTTCAAAAAAGTACATAAATATCACTTAAGTGGTCATAACTCGAGACAGGGTTGCCAGATCTTCAATGTTGTGGACTCGTTGGAAAGGTCTTTCAATTTCCTAACCAACGATGGGTTGGATGATGGATCCGGACATCGTTTACATACATTGAAGTGAGATCCGGCTTCAAAAAAGTACATAAATATCACTTAGGTGGTCATAACTCGAGACAGGGTTGCCAGATCTTCAATGTTGTGGACTCGTTTGAAAGGTCTTTCAATTAACTAACCAACGATGGGTTGGATGATGGATCCGGACATCGTTTACATACATTTAAGTGAGATCCGGCTTCAAAAAAGTACATAAATATCACTTAAGTGGTCATAACTCGAGACAGGGTTGCCAGATCTTCAATGTTGTGGACTCTTTGGAAAGGTCTTTCAATTTCCTAACCAACGATGGGTTGGATGATGGATCCGGACATCGTTTACATACATTTAAGTGAGATCCGGCTTCAAAAAAGTACATAAATATCGCTTAAGTGGTCATAACTCAAGACAGGGTTGCCAGATCTTCAATGTTGTGGACTCGTTTGAAAGGTCTTTCAATTAACTAACCAACGATGGGTTGGATGATGGATCCGGACATCGTTTACATACATTTAAGTGAGATCCGGCTTCAAAAAAGTACATAAATATCACTTAAGTGGTCATAACTCGAGACAGGGTTGCCAGATCTTCAATGTTGTGGACTCGTTGGAAAGGTCTTTCAATTTCCTAACCAACGATGGGTTGGATGATGGATCCGGACATCGTTTACATACATTTAAGTGAGATCCGGCTTCAAAAAAGTACATAAATATCACTTAAGTGGTCATAACTCGAGACAGTGTTGCCAGATCTTCAATGTTGTGGACTCGTTGCAAAGGACTTTCAATTACCTAACCAACGATGGGTCGGATGATGGATCCGGACATCGTTTACATACATTTAAATGAGATCCGGCTTCAAAAAAGTACATAAATGTCACTTAAGTGGTCATAACTCGAGACAGGGTTGCCAGATCTTCAATGTTGTGGACTCTTTGGAAAGGTCATTCAATTACCTAACCAACGATGGGTCGGATGATGGATCCGGACATCGTTTACATACATTTAAGTGAGATCCGGCTTCAAAAAAGTACATAAATATCACTTAAGTGGTCATAACTCGAGACAGTGTTGCCTGATCTTCAATGTTGTGGACTCGTTGGAAAGGTCTATCAATTTCCTAACCAACGATGGGTTGGATGTTGGATCCAGACATCGTGTACATACATTTAAGTGAGATCCGGCTTCAAAAAAGTACATAAATATCCCTTAGGTGGTCATAACTCGAGACAGGGTTGCCAGATCTTCAATGTTGTGGACTCGATGGAAAGGTCTTTCAATTACCTGACCAACGATGGGTCGGATGATGGATCCGGACATCGTTTACATACATTTAAGTGAGATCCGGCTTCAAAAAAGTACATAAATATCACTTAAGTGGTCATAACTCGAGACAGGGTTGCCAGATCTTCAATGTTGTGGACTCGTTGGAAAGGTCTTTCAATTTCCTAACCAACGATTGGTTGGAAGATGGATCCGGACATCGTTTACATACATTTAAGTGAGATCCGGCTTCAAAAAAGTACATAAATATCACTTAAGTGGTCATAACTCGAGACAGTGTTGCCAGATCTTCAATGTTGTGGACTCGTTTGAAAGGTCTTTCAATTTTCTTACCAACGATGGGTTGGAAGATGGATCCGGACATCGTTTACATACATTGAAGTGAGATCCGGCTTCAAAAAAGTACATAAATATCACTTAAGTGGTCATAACTCGAGACAGGGTTGCCAGATCTTCAATGTTGTGGACTCGTTGGAAAGGTCTTTCAATTTCCTAACCAACGATGGGTTGGATGATGGATCCGGACATCGTTTACATACATTGAAGTGAGATCCGGCTTCAAAAAAGTACATAAATATCACTTAAGTGGTCATAACTCGAGACAGGGTTGCCAGATCTTCAATGTTGTGGACTCGTTTGAAAGGTCTTTCAATTTCCTAACCAACGATGGGTTGGAAGATGGATCCGGACATCGTTTACATACATTTAAGTGAGATCCGGCTTCAAAAAAGTACATAAATATCACTTAAGTGGTCATAACTCGAGACAGGGTTGCCAGATCTTCGATGTTGTGGACTCGTTGGAAAGGTCTTTCAATTACCTAATCAACGATGGGTCGGATGAAGGATCCAGACATCGTTTACATGCATTTAAGTGAGATCCGGCTTCAAAAAAGTACATAAATATCACTTAAGTGGTCATAACTCGAGACAGGGTTGCCAGATCTTCAATGTTGTGGACTCGTTGGATAGGTCTTTCAATTACCTAACCAACGATGGGTCGGATGATGGATCCGGACATCGTTTACATGCATTAAAATGAGATCCGGATATATGTGAAAACACATTTTTATACATAACTTTTGAACTAGTTATCGAAACTTCAAACAATTCAATAGCGATGTATGGGACCCTAAACCAAGTCGATTGCAACTGGTTTGATCAAAATCGGTTCAGCCAGTGCTGAGAAAACTCAGTGAGAATTTTAGTCACATACATACATACACACACATACACACACACATACACACACACATACACACACAGACATTTGTTCAGTTTTCGATTCTGAGTCGATATGTATACATGAAGGTGGGTCTTTGAGCTTTTAATAAAAAGTTCATTTTTAGAGCAGGATTATAGCCTTACCTCAGTGAGGAAGGCAAAACAGACAGAACGTGAAGTGATACAATTTACAAAACTAACTTAATCCACCTATGTGGTTGATGCCTTCCTCACTTTTTACCAACAATGGGTAATATGCGTGGTTTGGACAAATATTTCAGCTATTTTTTTAGATCTAGAAAAATACTGGACTCGTTGGATAGGTCTTTCAATTACCTAACCAACGATGGGTCGGATGTTGGATCCAGACATCGTTTACATACATTTAAGTGAGATCCGGCTTAAAAAAAGAACATAAATATCACATAAGTGGTCTTAACTCGAGACAGGGTTGCCAGATCTTCAATGTTGTGGACTCGTTGGATAGGTCTTTCAATTACCTAACCAACGATGGGTCGGATGATGGATCCGGACATCGTTTACATACATTTAATTGAGATCTGGCTTCAAAAAAAGTACATAAATATCTCTTAGGTGGTCATAACTCGAGACAGTGTTGCCAGATCTTCAATGTTGTGGACTCGTTGGAAAGGTCTTTCAATTACCTAACCAACGATGGGTCGGATTATGGATCCGGACATCGTTTACATACATTTAAATGAGATCCGGCTTCAAAAAAGTACATAAATGTCACTTAAGTGGTCATAACTCGAGAAAGGGTAGCCAGATCTTCAATGTTGTGGACTCTTTGGAATGGTCTTTCAATTACCTAACCAACGATGGGTCGGATGTTGGATCCAGACATCGTTTACATACATTTAAGTGAGATCCGGTTTAAAAAAAGGACATAAATATCACTTAAGTGGTCATAACTCGAGACAGGGTTGCCAGATCTTCAATGTTGTGGACTCTTTGGAATGGTCTTTCAAATACATAACCAACGATGGGTCGGATGATGGATCCAGACATCGTTTACATACATTTAAGTGAGATCTGGCTTCAAAAAAAGTACATAAATATCTCTTAGGTGGTCATAACTCGAGACAGTGTTGCCAGATCTTCAATGTTGTGGACTCGTTGGAAAGGTCTTTCAATTACCTAACCAACGATGGGTCGGATTATGGATCCGGACATCGTTTACATACATTTAAATGAGATCCGGCTTCAAAAAAGTACATAAATGTCACTTAAGTGGTCATAACTCGAGACAGGGTTGCCAGATCTTCAATGTTGTGGACTCGTTGGAAAGGACTTTTAATTACCTAACCAACGATGGGTTGGATATTGGATCCAGACATCGTGTACATACATTTAAGTGAGATCCGGCTTCAAAAAAGTACATAAATATCACTTAAGTGGTCATAACTCGAGACAGGGTTGCCAGATCTTCAATGTTGTGGACTCTTTGGAAAGGTCTTTCAATTACCTAACCAACGATGGGTTGGAAGATGGATCCGGACATCGTTTACATGCATTTAAGTGAGATCCGGCTTCAAAAAAGTACATCAATATCACTTAAGTGGTCATAACTCGAGACAGGGTTGCCAGATCTTCAATGTTGTGGACTCGTTGGAAAGGACTTTCAATTACCTAACCAACGATGGGTCGGATGATGGATCCGGACATCGTTTACATGCATTTAAGTGAGATCCGGCTTCAAAAAAGTACATAAATATCACTTAAGTGGTCATAACTCGAGACAGGGTTGCCAGATCTTCAATGTTGTGGACTCGTTGGATAGGTCTTTCAATTACCTAACCAACGATGGGTCGGATAATGGATCCGGACATCGTTTACATGCATTAAAATGAGATCCGGATATATGTGAAAACACATTTTTATACATAACTTTTGAACTAGTTATCGAAACTTCAAACAATTCAATAGCGATGTATGGGACCCTAAACCAAGTCGATTGCAACTGGTTTGATCAAAATCGGTTCAGCCAGTGCTGAGAAAACTCAGTGAGAATTTTAGTCACATACATACATACACACACATACACACACACATACACACACACATACACACACACAGACATTTGTTCAGTTTTCGATTCTGAGTCGATATGTATACATGAAGGTGGGTCTTTGAGCTTTTAATAAAAAGTTCATTTTTAGAGCAGGATTATAGCCTTGCCTCAGTGAGGAAGGCAAAACGATAGAAAAAGCAATGCTTTTATATGTTTAGGAAAACGAATGAACATCCCACAAAAGATAATGTCTTAAAAAAAGTTATCCTCATTTTGTTTATGTTTAGTAGATATAAAACCAATACCACTGGAGCTCAGTAACGACTTGATTTGCATTTAGATTTAATTTAATTGTTTTTTTTTTCGAATTGGACAATATTTCCATTGAAATCAATAATAAAAATCATTAAAAAATTCTAATGCCACAACCTTTTAATGTGATTTCAAAAACTCTGAGCTTCAGTTTCATTGAGATTTAGTGGCAAAAAATCGTTGCCTCAGTGTTTTATTGCATTTTTTGATTTGTGTTAAAATTTGGTCGTTGTTAAACGAAAAAGTTTTAGTCGACAATTTAATTGTCCTGCGATAAGCAGAAAGTTATCGAAATGTGATTATTTTAAAGGTGACAAGTTGGTAATAAAATGGTAATAACACGGAGAAAAAAGAGTTTTCAAAATCGTGAACAAGGGTTCATGAAAATGGGAACCAAGAACAAAGTGTTCAAATTTCATGGTACGTTTTTCAAAATCGTACCATGGGATTTGAACACTTAATTCGAGGTTCCCATATATAGGAACACTTGTTTACGATTTCGGGAACTTTTTTTCTCCGTGAACAGACGATAACTTATTTAACCTTCGGGAAGACACGTGTTTTGGCATTTCTTACAAGTATCGTTACAAAGTGTGTACAAAGTATTAAAACAAGAGCCACTCACATTTTAAACACTGTAAGAGACATTATTTTTGATGGATTAAAAAATAATATTGTATAAAATTTCTCGTCTACGAAACAAAGTTGTAGGTGGGTAATTCTCCGCCAACTCACACAGCAGTTGCCCCGACCCCTCTTCGATTTGCGTGAAACTTTGTCCTAAGGGGTAACTTTTGTCCCTGATCACGAATCCGAGGTCCGTTTTTTGATATCTCGTGACGGAGGGGCGGTACGACCCCTCCCATTTTGAACATGTGAAAAAAGAGGTGTTTTTCAATAATTTGCAGCCTGAAACGGTGATGAGATAGAAATTTGGTGTCAAAGGGACTTTTGTGTAAAATTAGACGCCCAATTTGATGGCGTACTCAGAATTTCGAATAAACGTATTTTTCATCGAAAAAAACACTAAAAAAGTTTTAAAAATTCTCCCATTTTCCGTTACTCGACTGTAAAATTTTTTGGAACATGTCATTTTATGGGAAATTTATTGTACTTTTCGAATCTACATTGTCCCAGAAGAGTCATTTTTTCATTTAGAACAAAAATTTTCATTTTAAAATTTCGTGTTTTTTCTAACTTTGCAGGGTAATTTTTTAGAGTGTAATAATGTTCTACAAAGTTGTAGGGCAGACAATTACAAAAGTTTTGATATATAGACATAAGGGGTTTGCTTAAAAACATCACGAGTTATCGCGATTTTACGAAAAAAAGTTTTGAAAAAGTTGGTCGTCATCGATCATGGCCGTTCATGGTCACCCGCGACAGACACGGACGACGAAACAAAGAGAAACGCAAAAAGTAACTTTTTCAAAAATTTTTTTCGTAAAATCGCGATAACTCGTGATGTTTATAAGCAAAACCCTTATGTTTGTATATCAAAATTTTTGTAATTGTCTGCTCTACAACTTTGTAGAACATTGTTACACTCTAAAAAATAACCCTGCAAAGTTAGAAAAAACACGAAATTTTAAAATGAAAAATTTTGTTCTAAATGAAACAATGACCCTTCTGGGACAATGTAGATTCGAAAAGTACATTAAATTTCCCATAAAATGACATGTTCCAAAAAATTTTACAGTCGAGTAACGGAAAATGGGAGAATTTTTAAAACTTTTTTAGTGTTTTTTTTCGATGAAAAATACGTTTATTCGGAATTCTGAGTACGCCATCAAATCGGGCGTCTAATTTTACATAAAAGTCCCTTTGACACCAAATTTCTATCTCATCACCGTTTCAAGCTGCAAATTGTTGAAAAACACCTCATTTTTCGCATGTTCAAAATGGAAGGGGTCGTACCGCCCCTCCGTCACGAGATATCAGAAAACGGACCTCGGTATCGTGATCAGGGACAAAAGTTACCCCTTAGGACAAAGTTTCACGCAAATCGAAGAGGGGTCGGGGCAACTTTTTCCGATTTCGTGTGAGTTGGTAGAGAATTACCTTGGTATTAATGAGGAAAAATAGGTACACGGAAAAAAAATTGCAATTTTTTTTAATCAACTCTTTTTCACTGAAACTCAATTTCTCGTTTTTTTTTTTTATTTTCGAGATTTTTTGATATGTTTTAGGGGACAAAAACCCGCAACTTTTGAGCCGTAGAAAAACATGGTCAAAAAATCTGCCGCCGAGTTATGATTTTTTGAAAAAATAGTGATTTTTGAAAACACCGAAATTTCATGCAAAAGCAAATTTGATATAATTTTTCAATGTAAAATTGAATTTCCAATCGAAAAGTACTTTACAGATTTTTTGATAAAGGGCTCGGTTTTCAAGATATAGCCACCGAAAGTTTGTTTTTAGCGAAATATTTGCAGTTTTTCGATTTTTAAAAATAGTGACCATGAATGACCATTTCTAAATTTTTTTTTTAAGTTTATAAAATTTGCTATAAAATTGTTTCAGAGACATTGAAGATTGGACCTCGGGTTACTGAGATAGAACCGCTTTAAAAAAAAGAAACACGAAAATTGAAGTTTTCTAAATCTTACCAAAACAACCTACAATTTTCTAATGACGATATCTCAGCAACTAATGTTCCGATTTTTAATGTTAATACATAAAACATTCGTGAAATTTTCCGATCTTTTCGAAAAAAATATTTTGAAAATTTTTAAATTAAGACTAGCATTTGAAAAGGGCCAAACATTTTATATTACGCCCATTTAAAATGTTAGTCTCGATTTAAAAAATTTCAAAATATTTTTTTCGAAGAGATACAAATAAAATCCATTTCCGGTTTTGGTAGAGAATTGCTCAATTATGATTATTTGAATATTTTAGTTTTGTTTTTTAAATTTAGTGACTAACGATTTTTTGTGAGAAATTTAAAAAATTTAACATAAAAATAAACTTTTTTCAATCGCAAATATTTTCAAAATGTCGCATAACTTAGTATTACTATTGCAAAGTACGAAAATTTGAGTATTTCATAAAGAATAATGGAATTTTATGAAAGTGTTTGCGTACTTCTAAAAACATTTCAGTAGAATATGGAAGAGATTTAATCGTTTGAGATGTCAAAAACATCGTTCCAACTTTTTTTTACCGCACTGTCTTCACCAAATTTTGGGCGAATATTGACGATAGCGGTAGCGTCACGATGTTGGGATAGAAAAATCGTTATCTTTATTGAACCAAGTATATTGGCTTCAGGCATTTTCTGCTAATAATTCAAGAACAAACACAATCAACTTGCTTGGCTTCCAAAAAAAATATTGTGTAATTTTACGCAGATTTTAAAACATCATGAAAAAGTGAAGAAAATACTACTACTAAATTTCCCTTCATCAAAAATTAATCAAACATAAAACCACTTTCTACGGAACCAAATAGTTCACCGGCTCTGTTTCCACTCAAGAGGGTCCTTTCACCACATCAGTACAAGCACACCCGAGCAAATCAATCGTTCCAATAAAACCGATCCTTGCCCAATAGATGGTAGATATAGTATACAGAGTGGTACGCTGCATGGCCATGAAACTGACCACGACAAGCTTGCTCGTTAGTTCCCTTTTTCAGAATTTATTAAGCACGAAAAGACTCCGTTCTAGTTCTCTCTCCGGTTTGTGTCTTGCAAACGAGATCTAGTTGAAGGAAAAAGCTTCTTTTCTCTCCCTCCAGAAGAAAGGGCGGTCCATATTTTGTACTTTGTCCCTCCTAGGACTTCCTTCGGTGCAACGAGAAGGAGAAATCACTGCAGAATCCCCTGGTCTCCCGGTTTACCAAACTACACACGTTTCTTTGTAGAAACCAGCTCCTCTGTTGTTGTCCAAGTGCATTTCTTCGAGATTTCAGAGATTCGATATTTGGTATGCTGTCTCGTTTCTACGACGATGACGACGACGACGGTGCCGTTGCGATCCAGATGGTAGCAATTGCTATCAACAGATAGTCGTAAAACCTGACTCTGATGGCTGTCTGACTAGCGCAGACTACGTGTGTTCTGTACATTCGAGAAGGTCCTTTCGGAAATGGATCCCCTCGACCCCTAGAACTCCCTCATCGCCATCATCGTCAGCACTACACCCCTCCAAGATGGATGACACTCGATATATTGTTTTTCTTCTTGACTGGCTTCCATCATCGTGCAAGATATTTGTACGATATTATTGAGGAAAGTGGAATTGCTGCACGGTGGAACTGTGGATGAATTTCTAGTAACATAATCAGTTTCAGCTCTGAAAAGGAAAAAGATGGGTGCAAGAGGCCAAATTTAAGACAATACTTTTTTTTTGTAAAATAACAAATTAATTTTCGTTATTGCAATGAATTATAGTGCTATAACAAAGATATTTTTTAGAGATGATCTTGAAGCAAGCTACTATTAATAATTGTTGGACGCGGGCCAAGATCTGCTTTCTTAAGTTTCCCTAAATTTCAATAGATTCTAACTAATTCATCTTCTACATGTTCGTCGATGTTCGCATAAATGTCCCAAATGCAATAAAAGCAAGCTGAAAAAACGCAAATGAAGTTTGTCCCACACATAAGGGTACGTGCTACGTGTTTTCGCGAAAATACTGGATTAATTCCCGATTTCAAGAAGAAAGTACTGGATGTTTTACTGCCGTTTTACGGCGATATGATATATATATGATATATATATATGTATATATATATATATATGATATATATATGATATATATATGATGTATACGCCATTGAGGTGATTTTGCTGTAGACACGATTTTCTGTTTTTGTTCATTTTTTCAATTTTAAATGACTAATTTAAGGTCTGCTCTGTAGAAACTGTTAAAAAGTACAATAAAAATGTGGCCGCTACATAATTTCTTGTTTTTTCCTAATGTCTACGATTTTAAACCACAAACATCATTTGGCCGTAAAAATAGCAATAAAAAATCACTACTTTTCCTTCCCAGTGATGTATGTATACATTGCTCGACCAAAGCTGGCTATATTTTTTGTGCCAGCTATTTTGCCAGCTGAGCGGATCCCTTAATGAATTGTCCACGTGGATACTATAGGGGGGGAGGGTATTAGGGAGCGTTCTTTTATTACGTAACTCAGCTGGAGGGGGGAGGGGGGGGGCGGGGTTGGAGGCCGTGTTACGCTCCATACATTTTTTTTGAAATTTGTATGGAAATTTTGGGGAAGGGATCTAAAAATCCGATTTTTTGTGTTACGTAATAAAAGAACGCTCCCTTAGTGATTGTCTACGCTGCAAAAACACATTTCGACGCCAACATTTCAATAAGCATCATGTACAAACCATGCGTTTTGAGAAAAACGCATTTGAAGGTTGAGCATCCATTTTCAATTCCCATTTTAATATAAAAGCAACATAAGATGTTTTAATGATAACAAACGATGAAAAACGTTGCTTTTATTGATACTTGATCATCCTAATTTAATAAAACATTATTTCCGTAATTTTATTTGAGAAAAACAAACATAACTTCTTTTGAAATCACCAACGTTTATATCACCCTGCTGGCATTGAGGGGGACGCTTTGTTATGATTCGGTTTTCTTCGCCGAATGTACATGGCGCTTTGTTCATGTTGCTTTTTTTTCGTCACGAGGTTCATGAGCAGTTCTCTAGGATTTCGGTCATTCGATTTTTTTTGTATTTTTTAATCCGACTGAAACTTTTTTGGTGCCTTCGGTATGCCCAAAGAAGCCATTTTGCATCATTAGTTTGTCCATATAATTTTCCATACAAATTCGGCAGCTGTCCATACAAAAATGATGTATGAAAATTCAAAAATCTGTATCTTTTGAAGGAATTTTTTGATCGATTTGGTGTCTTCGGCAAAGTTGTAGGTATGGATACGGACTACACTGGAAAAAAATAATACACGGTAAAAAAAATTTGGTGATTTTTTTATTTAACTTTTTATCACTAAAACTTGATTTACAAAAAAACACTATTTTTAATTTTTTTTATTTTTTGATATGTTTTAGAAGGCATAAAATGCCAACTTTTCAGAAATTTCCAGGTTGTGCAAAAAATCACTGACCGAGTTATGAATTTTTTAATCAATACTGATTTTTTCAAAAAATCGAAATTTTGGTCGTAAAAATTTTTCAACTTCATTTTTCGATGTAAAATCAAATTTGCAATCAAAAAGTACTTTACTGAAATTTTGATAAAGTGCACCGTTTTCAAGTTATAGCCATATTTAAGTGACTTTTTTGAAAATAGTCGCAGTTTTTCATTTTTTTAAATTAGTGCACATGTTTGCCCAGTTTTGAAAAAAATATTTTTGAAAAGCTGAGAAAATTCTCTATATTTTGCTTATTTGGACTTTGTTGATACGACCTTTAGTTGCTGAGATATTGCAATGCAAAGGTTTAAAAACAGGAAAATTGATGTTTTCTAAGTTTCACCCAAACAACCCACCATTTTCTATCGTCAATATCTCAGCAACTAATGGTCCGATTTTCAATGTTAATATATGAAACATTTGTGAAATTTTCCGATCTCTTCGAAAAAAATATTTTTGGAATTTTCAAATCAAGACTAACATTTCACAAAGGCCAAACATTCAATATTACGCCCTTTTAAAATGTTTGTCTTGATTTGAAAATTCCAAAAATATTTTTTTCGAAAAGATCGGAAAATTTCACAATTGTTTCATATATTAACATTGAAAATCGGACCATTAGTTGCTGAGATATTGACGATAGAAAATGGTGGGTTGTTTGGGTGAAACTTAGAAAACATCAATTTTCCTGTTTTTAAACCTTTGCATTGCAATATCTCAGCAACTAAAGGTCGTATCAACATAGTCCGAATAAGCAAAATATAGAGAATTTTCTCAGCTTTTCAAAAATATTTTTTTCAAAACTGGGCAAACATGTGCACTAATTTAAAAAAATGAAAAACTGCGACTATTTTCAAAAAAGTCACTTAAATATGGCTATAACTTGAAATCGGTGCACTTTATCAAAATTTTAGTAAAGTACTTTTTGATTGCAAATTTGATTTTACATCGAAAAATGAAGTTGAAAAATTTTTACGACCAAAATTTCGATTTTTTGAAAAAATCAGTATTGATTAAAAAATTCATAACTCGGTCAGTGATTTTTTGCACAACCTGGAAATTTCTGAAAAGTTGGCATTTTATGTCTTCTAAAACATATCAAAAAATAAAAAAAATTAAAAATAGTGTTTTTTTTGTAAATCAAGTTTTAGTGATAAAAAGTTGAATAAAAAAATCACCAAATTTTTTTTTACCGTGTATTATTTTTTCCAGTGTAGTCCGTATCCATACCTACAACTTTGCCGAAGACACCAAATCGATCAAAAAATTCCTTCAAAAGATACAGATTTTTGAATTTTCATACATCATTTTTGTATGGACAGCTGCCGAATTTGTATGGAAAATTATATGGACAAACTAATGATGCAAAATGGCTTCTTTGGGCATACCGAAGGCACCAAAAAAGTTTCAGCCGGATTAAAAAATACAAAAATTAAAATTGAAGAAAAAAGACCGATTTCGTAGAGAATTGCTCTCATGTAGTCTTTTGTTTGACAGGTTGACAGGGCTATATAAACAGAGACTGATGGCAGAGATTTTGTTTATGTTGCTTTATTTAAAATCATGATTAAACAGACTTTACTGAAGTAACTTTTGCTCATTTTTGGTGGAGAGGTAGCTAATTAGGAGTACTTTCAGAATATGCAATAACCCAGAAAGTGTCAAAATGTACATGATGCCTTTTGAAATGTTACCGTCGATTTGTTGCATAAACAATTGTCCGCAAGGGAGGTGGGTGGGTCTAGAAATTTCAAAAAAGTGTCTACGTGGATGTGGATAAGGTGTCATCCATTAAATACGTAACATTTAATACGTCAGCCGAAATTTACTCCACCCCCCTTTGTCACGATTTCCCTATGCTTTTAACACGCAATGTCACGCTTGCTCAAAACCCCCCTCTTCCCTCAGAACGTGACGTACTTTATGGATGACGCCTAATGGACGTCCCCTTAAGAGTTAAGTCGAAATAATGTAATAAAATATTGCCCAGTCTTGATTTGGTCCAACAAATCAACATTCAAACAGTATTGAATTTGACTTCTATCAATTCTCAATGTATACATACATCATGGTGAGTAAAATTGGCGTATACATCATTGTTTGTTTGCTAAATAAAATGGGCCCCAGAGCAGCTTTTTGAAAAATTCTTTCGTCAGGAGGTTGCTTTTAAGATTCTTTATCAGACTGTACAATAAAATTGAAAATGTCCAAAATAGCGTATACATCATATCGCCGTAAAACGGCAGTATAGGCTTCTCTGAAAAAGCACATGATTTTGAACCAAACTGCACCAATAACACAAACTCAATAATTTTGCAAAACTACTCATAAGTTGGATGAAATGAGAATACATTTTATAATGGCAAATAACAATCGTATTACTCTAACCGTGCACCACAAAAACAAATAGCAAAATCGTGATGAACTTCTTGCTTCACGAGAGCAAGGCTAGCAAAACTAAACTTGGAGAACTGGCAGTAAAGAATCATGCTTTTCATTATCATCATCTCTGCCGGGGACAGTGCAGTTTGACAGCTTACCCAGAACAGACGTGTGTGGAGTGCGACCCAAAGGCAACGTTCGCGTGCCTCGAGTTGTTTGACGGATGGAGGTGGAAGAGACCTCCGAGACGGATGATTTTCAACTCATCCCTGGAAATCGGAAGCGGAAGAAGTCCCCGGAGGTCACCAGAGCTGTCGTCGAAGAAAGAAAAGTGGAGCAGAATCTGCTCAACAACAACAAGTTCAGCCCGCTAGCGGAAAACAAAAACAACAACAATGCCAGCCCAGCAGGAAGAGGGGACGCCACGGCGGTTCCACCACCCGACCAGTCGGCAGGTAAACAAAAGCAACCACCTTTGGTGGTGAAGAACACCACGGATTTTTACAAGCTCGTGGCGATAGTGGAATGTTGTAAATTTGGTTTCGACCCGATTTACAATCTGACCCGATTTGGAACCAAGGTGACCTGCTTCTCTGTCAAAGATTTTGACAAGTTGCAAAAGCTCCTCAAGAAGAAGAAAGTGGAATTCTACACCCACGAACGACGGAGCGAACGAAATCATCGGGTGGTCTTCGTGGTTTGCCTGATGAACTGAAACCGGACGAGGTCAAGTACCTTCTGAAGAGGGATCTCAAGCTGGACGCGCTGGAGGTGCATGTCATCAAGCGGAAGGAAAAGTCCACCGGTAACGAAACTCCGTATATTGTTGTCTTCCCCAAGGGATACACTAATCTGAAGAAGCTCTCTGCAATGAAGGTTGTGGCAAGCACTATCATCCGGTGACAGGCCTACCGGAACAAGCGGCCGAACGTTACCCAGTGCAGGAACTGCTTGCAGCTGGGCCATGGGACCAGGAACTGCCACCTCAAGGGGAGGTGCAACAACTGTGGTGGACCCCACAAGACGGACGAGTGTAAAGTCCAAGAAGCAGAGCCGAAGCTGTGTGCCACGGATGCCCCCGAAGCCACGGACCGTAGCTGCCCCAAGCGTGCGAACTTCATCCGGAGGCGCCAGCAGGCGTCGAAACCAAAACCGCCGGCAAGGAAGGCGGAGAAGCAGAGTCCAGCAGTTCCGGCGTTCACGCCGGCGGAGTACCCTCCGCTGCCGGGCGCAGTTCCGGATGGAAAATCGAAGGATCGCCCTCGACCCGCAGGAAGCAGCCAAAGTGGCTCGCGAGACGGTGGAGCCACGGAGGAGGAAGCCGGGGGAGGTGCTCTACAGTTCGGCTGAGCTGTGGGGCATTTTCTCCGAATACATCGGCAGGTTCAAGACCTGCAAGACCCGCTTGGACCAAGTAACCCTCGTCAGTTACATGATCTCCAAGAATGGATTGTAAGGAGTTTTTTATTATTATTATTATATATTAGATTTTAAACTGATCCTCGGTCCTAACCTAGTCGTAGCACCTAAAAGGACCTAATAAAAATAAGTTATGAATAAACAAAAAATCTCTGCCGGGGAGACATCACCCATCAGGGCCATCCGAACCCGTCAGACATCAGTCCCATCACCATCATCTTTCTTGTTGGGTGTGGTGTCGGAGAAAATTGATATTGAATTCTGGATGCTACTGCTGCCTGGTGCTGACAGCACAATCAGGTCTCACCAGCAGTCAGTGGTGTGGGGTAAAAGGGTGTTGTTGCAATTTTTTGCACTCGAGTTGTGCTGGGAGCTTGCCGCTCAGTGGGAATGCAATTTTGCAACTTTTTCAAATAAACCCAAATGAATGGGTCTAATGTGGGCACGGTGTGGAGTGCATTGAAGAAGAAAAAGCTGAGATTGCGCTCTGACTTCATAAATTGCGCACAATTTATGCGATAGAGAAGGCAGGTTGATTTTTTACGTAGTGGAGTTGACTTTCTGTGAGTATTCTTATATTATTTGTTTTGCAATATATAGAAAATAATCAAAAGAAGGGCTCATCAGCAAACCATCGTTACAATTTTAAAGTAGTGTGGTAGTAGAGGTATGCAAAACAACAACATCTGAACTCAAAATTACAGATTTCCTTTGTCTGCTCATAAAGGATGTTAGATCACCAAAATGTATAACCTATCAGAAAGTTGGTTGCTTTTCAATTGGTCACAAAATCGATCTGAAAATCATTTTTTACCAAAAATTATTCAAAAGTATGCAATGATATCAATTTCTAATTAGAAACCAACAATTCATCGCAAATTAATCCTTGCCACTCAACATTCCACCCATACATTCCCGCCCTTTCTCGCCCTAATCCAGAGCTTAATCTTTACGCTTAGCTCCAAAAACCACTCCGAAGCAACCACCACTCGTAAAGTCAAGGTAGGCAGATTGATTGAATTTGAGACTCTCAGTCTCTAAGCTAGCAGCTAGCAGGTGGTTTAAGTGGGGATTACACCGGAAAAGCCACTGTTCTTCATCTCGAATTTGGCTTTGTTCTAACTTCCTGCTCCCCCAAGCTGATGTTAACATTCCCGTCCCTTTCGCACTGTGGAGCTTTTTCATGCCAGCTTCCCTCTGTTCAAACGTTTGAAAACTTTATTAAATATCCACACGAGGAGCAAAACCTACTCTGCTTCTTTGGTTGCTGCGTTTTCCAAGACGCACTTTTCCCGGGCGGAAAAACACGCGCAAATGAGATTAACTTCTCTTGCTTTCATCCTTCTTTTTCGTTCAAACTGCTGGAAAAGCTTTTGTTGAGGAAGTGGTAATGTGGAGGAGGGGTGGAAGAAGCTTTGTACCGATTTGTTGTATTTTTTCTTTGTTGGAAGCGTGGTGGTTTGGCAAATTTTTACTGCTCTCTGTGTTTTTTTTTTACTCGGAGGGAAAGTTTTCGACATTGGCATATTTCTTTTTTTTTCTGGCGGGTTGCAAAAATATACACGGAATGAAAGCGAATAAAGGCTATTAGGATTATGAGTTAATGGGTGCGATGGCAACAAAAATGAAGATTAGATTTATGAGCACTTAACGCTTGGAAGGTTAAGCCCGGATGGCGGAGGAACTAAACGGCTTGAGATTTAACTTTTTTTTGTATATTTCAAGAAGAATCAATATACATTATAATTAATATATTACTACTTACTGAATAAAGTCAATTCCACATAATTTAAACAACTGTATGATTGTAGAAAATAGCAAATGATCGAAAACAAATTATTTGCAATATAATTCACATTATCAACCAACCGAAAAAGCTTCGTCCTTTCACAGGGAGTGGTGTGAAACGGGACCGACGATCACTTTTCGTCCTGTTGACCAATTGTCCCCATATCGGATGAAAGTATCCAAACCCGGTTCTGGTTTCGCTACAGTAACCAACACCCACCCTCTTTTGATGGTGATGAGGATTTTTTTTTTCGGCTCCAGCAAAGCTGGGTGTCCTGGCCCCGTTCTGAGGCACCATTGGGCGGGGAGATTTACCCTGTCAGTCTGAGGTTACTTTGTTTGAATTATTTTTGAAAGCACAATTTTTAGCAACTATTTCAATAAAATTCTGGTCAATTATAACGTTGCATCATCAGGATAATCTAAATTTTGATTCTTCAAAATTCAAATTCAACATTAAAAAATTACTTTAGAAAAAAATATATTTTTCAAATTTACTGATACTTAGAAATTTTTTACAGTAATATCACTGTTACAATGTTAATGCACTTATGATACTTTTGCTACAAAAATTTTAAAAAAATGCTTGAAATATAAAATTTGCCCCATAAAATGTTAAAAAAAGATTAAGGAAAAGTTGGCACTGAATACCAATGGATTTAAGACAAAAGGTCAAAGAAGATCAGGAAGAATAGACAAAAGGTCGAAAGTGGACAAAAGGTTGAAAGTGGACAAAAGGTCGAATCAACAAAACGTCGAAAGGACAGAAGGTCGAATGTGAAAAAAATAAAACAAAAAATTATGATTATAAACTTCTGAAATATTTTCCTACGTGGCCGTTAATTGAATAATTTTCAAACAATTCTTGAAAGTTTTTCTATTCAAAAAAAAAATTTTTTTTCGTTATAATATTGTGAGTCATCCAATTAGTTTAAACATGAGCACTGCCCATGTTCGAATAAATGTCCCATATGCAAAAACAGTAAGCTGAGAAAAACGCATTTGAAGTATGTCCCACGCATAAGGCTACGTGTAAAGTTTTTGCGAATAAACTGGATTTCCTCCTGATTTCTAGAACAAAGTACTGGATGTTACAGGCTTTTCTGAAAGAGGACACGATTTTGAACCAATCTGCATCAATAATTCAAAAACTAACTTAATCCACCTATGTGGTTGATGCCTTCCTCACTTTTTACCAACAATGGGTAATATGAGTGGTTTGGACACATATTTCAGCAATTTTTTAGATCCAGAAAAATAAGTACCCAGATATAACTTAAGTGGTCATAACTCGAGACAGGATTGCCAGATCTTCAATGTTATGGACTCGTTGGAAAGGTCTCTCAATTTCCTAACCAACGATGGGTCGGGTGATGGATCCGGACATCGTTTGCATACATTTAATTGAGATCCGGCTTCAAAAAAGTACATAAATATCACTTAAGTAGTCATAACTCGAGAAGGGGTGCCAGATCTTCAATGTTGTAAGCTCGTTATAAGGGTCTCTCGATTACCTAATCAACGATGGGTCCGATGATGGATCCGGACATCGTTTGCATGCATTTAATTGAGATCCGGCTTCAAAAAGTACATAAATATCACTTAGGTGGTCATAACTCGAGACAGGGTTGCCAGATCTTCAATGTTGTGGGCTCATTGGAAAGGTCTTTTGATTACCTAACCAACGATGGGTCGGATAATGGATCCGGACATCGTTTGCATACATTTGAGATCCGGCTTCAAAAAAGTACATAAATATCACTTAGGTGGTCATAACTTGAGACAGGGTTGCCAGATCTTCAATGATGTGGGCTCATTGGAAAGGTCTTTTGATTACCTAACCAACGATGGGTCCGATGATGGATCCGGACATCGTTTGCATGCATTTAATTGAGATCCGGCTTCAAAAAGTACATAAATATCACTTAGGTGGTCATAACTCGAGACAGGGTTGCCAGATCTTCAATGTTGTGGGCTCATTGGAAAGGTCTTTTGATTACCTAACCAACGATGGGTCCGATGATGGATCCGGACATCGTTTGCATACATTTGAGATCCGGCTTCAAAAAAGTACATAAATATCACTTAGGTGGTCATAACTCGAGACAGGGTTGCCAGATCTTCAATGATGTGGGCTCATTGGAAAGGTCTTTTGATTACCTAACCAACGATGGGTCCGATGATGGATCCGGACATCGTTTGCATGCATTTAATTGAGATCCGGCTTCAAAAAGTACATAAATATCACTTAGGTGGTCATAACTCGAGACAGGGTTGCCAGATCTTCAATGTTGTGGGCTCATTGGAAAGGTCTTTTGATTACCTAACCAACGATGGGTCGGATAATGGATCCGGACATCGTTTGCATACATTTGAGATCCGGCTTCAAAAAAGTACATAAATATCACTTAGGTGGTCATAACTCGAGACAGGGTTGCCAGATCTTCAATGATGTGGGCTCATTGGAAAGGTCTTTTGATTACCTAACCAACGATGGGTCCGATGATGGATCCGGACATCGTTTGCATGCATTTAATTGAGATCCGGCTTCAAAAAGTACATAAATATCACTTAGGTGGTCATAACTCGAGACAGGGTTGCCAGATCTTCAATGTTGTAAGCTTGTTGGAAAGGTCTTTCGATAACCTAACCAACGATGGGTCGGATAATGGATCCGGACATCGTTTGCATACATTTGAGATCCGGCTTCAAAAAAGTACATAAATATCACTTAGGTGGTCATAACTCGAGACAGGGTTGCCAGATCTTCAATGTTGTGGGCTCATTGGAAAGGTCTTTTGATTACCTAACCAACGATGGGTCGGGTGATGGATCCGGACATCGTTTGCATACATTTAATTGAGATCCGGCTTCAAAAAAGTACATAAATATCACTTAAGTAGTCATAACTCGAGAAGGGGTGCCAGATCTTCAATGTTGTAAGCTCGTTATAAGGGTCTCTCGATTACCTAATCAACGATGGGTCCGATGATGGATCCGGACATCGTTTGCATGCATTTAATTGAGATCCGGCTTCAAAAAGTACATAAATATCACTTAGGTGGTCATAACTCGAGACAGGGTTGCCAGATCTTCAATGTTGTAAGCTTGTTGGAAAGGTCTTTCGATGTTGGAAAGGTCTTTCGATAACCTAACCAACGATGGGTCGGATAATGGATCCGGACATCGTTTGCATACATTTAATTGAGATCCGGCTTCAAAAAAGTACATGAATATCACTTAAGTGGTCATAACTCGAGACAGGGTTGCCAGATCTTCAATGTTGCGGACTCATTGGAAAGGACTTTTGATTACCTAACCAACGATGGGTCGGATAATGGATCCGGACATCGTTTGCATACATTTAATTGAGATCCGGCTTCAAAAAAGTACATAAATATCACTTAAGTAGTCATAACTTGAGACAGGGTTGCCAGATCTTCAATGTTGTAAGCTCGTTATAAAGGTCTCTCGATTACCTAATCAACGATGGGTCCGATGATGGATCCGGACATCGTTTGCATGCATTTAATTGAGATCCGGCTTCAAAAAGTACATAAATATCACTTAGGTGGTCATAACTCGAGACAGGGTTGCCAGATCTTCAATGTTGTAAGCTTGTTGGAAAGGTCTTTCGATAACCTAACCAACGATGGGTCGGATAATGGATCCGGACATCGTTTGCATACATTTGAGATCCGGCTTCAAAAAAGTACATAAATATCACTTAGGTGGTCATAACTCGAGACAGGGTTGCCAGATCTTCAATGTTGTGGGCTCATTGGAAAGGTTTTTTGATTACCTAACCAACGATGGGTCGGATGATGGATTCCGACATCGTTTGCATACATTTAATTGAGATCCGGCTTCAAAAAAGTACATAAATATCACTTAAGTGTTCATAACTCGAGACAGGGTTGCCAGATCTTCAATGTTGCGGACTCATTGGAAAGGACTTTTGATTACCTAATCAACGATGGGTCGGATGATGGATTCGGACATCGTTTGCATACATTTAATTGAGATCCGGCTTCAAAAAAGTACATAAATATCACTTAAGTGGTCATAACTCGAGACAGGGTTGCCAGATCTTCAATGTTGTAAGCTCGTTGGAAAGGTCTTTCAATAACCTAACCATAAATGGGTCGGATGATGGATCAAGATATCGTTTGCATACATTTAATTGAGATCCGGCTTCAAAAAAGTACATAAATATCACTTAAGTGGTCATAACTCGAGACAGGGTTGCCAGATCTTCAATGTTGTGAACTCATTGAAAAGGTCTCTCAATTACCTAACCAACGATGGGTCGGATGATGGATCCGGACATCGTTTGCATACATTTAATTGCGATCCGGCTTCAAAAAAGTACATAAATATCACTTAAGTGGTTATAACTCGAGACAGGGTTGCCAGATCTTCAATGTTGTGGACTCATTGGAAAGGACTTTTGATTACCTAACCAACGATGGGTCGGATAATTGATCCGGACATCGTTTGCATACATTTAATTGAGATCCGGCTTCAAAAAAGTACATAAATATCACTTAAGTGGTCATAACTCGAGACAGGGTTGCCAGATCTTCAATGTTGCGGACTCATTGGAAAGGACTTTTGATTACCTAATCAACGATGGGTCGGATGATGGATCCGGACATCGTTTGCATACATTTAATTGAGATCCGGCTTCAAAAAAGTACATAAATATCACTTAAGTGGTCATAACTCGAGACAGGGTTGCCAGATCTTCAATGTTGCGGACTCATTGGAAAGGACTTTTGATTACCTAATCAACGATGGGTCGGATGATGGATCCGGACATCGTTTGCATACATTTAATTGAGATCCGGCTTCAAAAAAGTACATAAATATCACTTAAGTGGTCATAACTCGAGACAGGGTTGCCAGATCTTCAATGTTGTAAGCTCGTTATAAAGGTCTCTCGATTACCTAATCAACGATGGGTCCGATGATGGATCCGGACATCGTTTGCATGCATTTAATTGAGATCCGGCTTCAAAAAGTACATAAATATCACTTAGGTGGTCATAACTCGAGACAGGGTTGCCAGATCTTCAATGTTGTAAGCTTGTTGGAAAGGTCTTTCGATAACCTAACCAACGATGGGTCGGATAATGGATCCGGACATCGTTTGCATACATTTGAGATCCGGCTTCAAAAAAGTACATAAATATCACTTAGGTGGTCATAACTCGAGACAGGGTTGCCAGATCTTCAATGATGTGGGCTCATTGGAAAGGTCTTTTGATTACCTAACCAACGATGGGTCGGATGATGGATTCGGACATCGTTTGCATACATTTAATTGAGATCCGGCTTCAAAAAAGTACATAAATATCACTTAAGTGGTCATAACTCGAGACAGGGTTGCCAGATCTTCAATGTTGCGGACTCATTGGAAAGGACTTTTGATTACCTAATCAACGATGGGTCCGATGATGGATCCGGACATCGTTTGCATACATTTAATTGAGATCCGGCTTCAAAAAAGTACATAAATATCACTTAAGTGGTCATAACTCGAGACAGGGTTGCCAGATCTTCAATGTTGTAAGCTTGTTGGAAAGGTCTTTCAATAACCTAACCAAAGATGGGTCGGATGATGGATCCAGATATCGTTTGCATACATTTAATTGAGATCCGGCCTCAAAAAAGTACATAAATATCACTTAAGTGGTCATTTCTCGAGACAGGGTTGCCAGATCTTCAATGTTGTGAACTCATTGGAAAGGTCTCTCGATTACCTAACCAACGATGGGTCGGATGATGGATCCGGACATCGTTTACATGCATATAAATGAGATCCGGATATATGTGAAAACACATTTTTATACATAACTTTTGAACTAGTTAACGAAACTTCAAACAATTCAATAGCGATGTATGGGACCCTATACCAAGTCGATTGCAACTGGTTTGGTCAAAATCGGTTCAGCCAGTGCTGAGAAAACTTAGTGAGAATTTTGGTCACATACATACATACACACACACATACACACACACATACACACACACATACACACACACATACACACACACAGACATTTGTTCAGTTTTTGATTCTGAGTCGATATGTATACATGAAGGTGGGTCTTTGAGCTTTTAATAAAAAGTTCATTTTTAGAGCAGGATTATAGCCTTACCTCAGTGAGGAAGGCAAAACGAAGAAAATGCATATGGGACATTTATGCGTTTAGGGGCAGAGCAGCTCTTTGAAAAATAAAACAGGCTGACTTCTAAAAATATTTTGACAAATTTTCCATTCTTTACAAATAAACCATTTTCAAGCATTGTAATAATGGATGTTTCAATTCATTCAAACACGGGCAGTTCTTTTGCCTTCCTCACTGAGGTAAGGCTATAATCCTGCTCTAAAAATGAACTTTCTATTAAAAGCTCCTAGACCCACCTTCATGTATATATCTACTCAGAATCGAAAACTGAACAAATGTCTGTGTGTGTGTGTATGTGTGTGTGTATGTGTGTGTGTATGTGTGTGTGTATGTATGTATGTGACCAAAATTCTCACTGAGTTTTCTCAGCACTGGCTGAACCGATTTTGATCGAACCAGTTGCATTCGACTTGGTTTAGGGTCCCATACATCGCTATTGAACTGTTTGAAGTTTCGATAAGTAGTTCAAAAGTTATGCATAAAAATGTGTTTTCGCAAATACCCGGATCTCAATTATATGCATGTAAACGATGTCCGGATCCATCATCCGACCCATCGTTGATTAGGTAATTGAAAGGCCTTTCCAATGAGTCCAAGACATTGAAGATCTGGCAACCCTGTCTCGAGTTATGACCACTTAAGTGATATTTATGTACTTTTTTGAAGCCGGATCTCACTTAAATGTATGTTAACTATGTCTGGATCCATCATCCGACCCATCGTTGGTTAGGTAATTGAAAGTCCTTTCCAATGAGTCCAAGACATTGAAGATCTGGCAACCCTGTCTCGAGTTATGACCACTTAAGTGATATTTATGTACTTTTTTGAAGCCGGATCTCACTTAAATGTATGTAAACTATGTCCGGGTCCATCATCCGACCCATCGTTGGTAAGGTAATTGAAAGGCCTTTCCAATGAGTAAAAAACATTGAAGATCTGGCAACCCTGTCTCGAGTTATGACCACTTAAGTGATATTTATGTACTTTTTTGAAGCCGGATTTCACTTAAATGTATGTAAACTATGTCTGGATTCATCATCCAACCCATCGTTGGTTAGGTAACTGAATAGCCTTTCCAATGAGTCCAAGACATTGAAGATCTGGCAACCCTGTCTCGAGTTATGACCACTTAAGTGATATTTATGTACTTTTTTGAAGCCGGATTTCACTTAAATGTATGTAAACTATGTCCGGATCCATCATCCGACCCATCGTTGGTAAGGTAATTGAAAGGCCTTTCCAATGAGTAAAAAACATTGAAGATCTGGCAACCCTGTCTCGAGTTATGACCACTTAAGTGATATTTATGTACTTTCTTGAAGCCGGATCTCACTTAAATGTATGTAAACTATGTCTGGATCGATCATCCGACCCATCGTTGGTTAGGTAATTGAAAGGCCTTTCCAATGAGTCCAAGACATTGAAGATCTGGCAACCCTGTCTCGAGTTATGACCACTTAAGTGATATTTATGTACATTTTTGATGCCGGATCTCACTTAAATGTATGTAAACTATGTCTGGATCCATCATCCGACCCATCGTTGGTTAGGTAATTGAAAGGCCTTTCCAAAGAGTCCAAAACATTGAAGATCTGGCAACTCTTATACATTGTGTTCTTTTTTTCTGGATCTAAAATAATGATGAAACCACTCATATACCCATTTTTGGTAAAAAGTGAGGAAGGCATCAACCACATAGGTGGATTAAGTTAGTTTTTTTTATAAAGGTGACACCTCAAATATACTTTTTTCTCTTTACCAAAAACATCAAATTTTTTATAGTCGTAATATTCTTGTGAGTTAATCCATTCTCATGTTTGAAGAAAAAAACATGTTCTTGAATTATTTTAGTGACTTTTTCCATTCTTACAAACAAAAATAGTTCCAAGAGAAGATATAAGTCCCTTGGATAAATCTAATTTCAAAAATTATTTTTTAAACCCCCCTCATCGGATAATTGAGGCTGAACTAGTACCAACCATTTTGCCTTCCTCACTGAGGTAAGGCTATAATCCTGCTCTAAAAATGAACTTTGTATAAAAACGTCGTAGACCAACCTTCATGTATACATATCGACTCAGAATCGAAAACTGAGCAAATGTCTGTGTGTATGTGTGTGTGTGTGTGTGTATGTGTGTATATATGTGTGTATGTGTGTATGTATGTATGTGACCAACAAACTAGCTCATGTTTCTCGGCACTGGCTGAACCGATTTGACCCGAACTTAATGCATTCGACTTGGTTTAGGGTCCCATAGATCGAGTTTTATACAGATTGAAGTTTTGAGTAGTTCAAAAGTTATGTATAAAAATTTGTTTTCACATATATTTGGATCTCACTTAACTGTATGTAAACTATGTCCGGGTCCATCATCCGACCCATTGTTGATTAGGTTATCAAAAGACCTTTCCAACGAGTCCAAAACATTGAAGATCTGGCAACCCTGTCTCGAGATATGGCCTCTTAAGTGATATTGATGTACTTTTTTGAAGCCGGATCTCACTTAAATGTATGTAAACTATGTCCGGGTCCACCATCCGACCCATCGTTGGTTAGGTTATCAAAAGACCTTTCCAATGAGTCCAAAACATTGAAGATCTGGCAACCCTGTCTCGAGATATGGCCACTTAAGTGACATTTATGTACTTTTTGGAAACCGGATCTCACCTAAATGTATGTAAACTATGTCCGGATCCACCATCCGACCCATCGTTGGTTAGTTTATCATAAAACCTTTTCAACGAGTTCAAAACATTAAAGATCTGGCAACCCTGCCTCGAGATATGTACACTTAAGTGATATTGATGTGCTTTTTTACTCCGGATCTAAAAAAGAGATGAAATTTTTGTATCTGAAAAATATGAAATTTCATATCAGCCATTGTTGGTAATAAGTGAGGAAGGCTCGAACCACATAGGTGGATTAAGTTAGTTTTTAAATTTTTTTTACACAATTGTTCTGTGTCACTGAAAAAAACAGTTGTTTTTAATTCGCTGATGTATTTGATTTTTCCTAAATTAGTAACTTAGAAAATTTGTTCACATAAAAATCCGTTTGAAACCGAATATCTTATCCATTACGCCGAGCTTCCGTGGCCGTGAGGTTACGGGTTTTGCCTTGTAAGCGGAAGGTGATGGGTTCGATTCCTGTCTGGCTCGGCAAAGTCAGATCCCTTCAAAGAGCAAATCTGCTCACTGGGAATACTGACCGGTAGGGGATGAGTTTCGACTAACGGCGTTCTGGGTTTCCAATCCAGAGGTCGTGAGTTTGATTCTCGTACCGGGATGATGAAGTTTTTTAATAACATCAAAAAAATGGTTAAAAAATGTATCATAGTTACAGTTGTACAGAATGGAAACGATTGTTTCGCCCCTTTTTAATATGAAAAAAATGAACACAAATCTACGATCAAAATCTCATTTGTACAAAATTTTATGAAATTGAAAAAAAGGTCACATTTCTGACAGTGTTGGACCCATTTCAAATCATGTTTTCATCACCTGGCCTTCAAAGGGGGTACCATTGCAGTATATTTGACCCTCCGCGGATCTCCGTAGTGATCCGCCCAAGCAGAACCTTTTCGTCCTGCTGCTGCTCGGGGATAAAAATTCAAGCCACACACTTGGCTCGCTGTATATCGATTCCTTATCCCGTTCATTTATTTGCCCGCAAATATGAGAGATATCCTCGCTCGGGGAGGACGAATAAAAACAAAAACGCTCCTCCTTTCGTACGAGAACGATGAAAAATCGAGCGGAAATTAGGGCGCTTTTTTTGCATATAAATGTGCTGTTGTATCCTTTTATTTTTTTGACCCCAGCGCAGATTCCGCACCGTCACCGTCGTCGGTCGGTTTGCTTTAAGCTCCACGAGATTGGTAGGATTTTGTTGCCGGATGCCAGCGATGGCTGATGTGGGATTTGGTCTGCCGGCCCAAATTGGCTTTAAACGTTTCGAGGGGGGGTTCGTATCGAAAATTAAGGACACCAGAAAGGGAAGTCGTATTTTTTTGTGTGAACTTAAAAAAAGGGTCGATTTGCAAAACATATCCCGTAACTGCTTCATCTCAAGCGACTAAATCCATCCATTTTGGGGCCAGATTTGCCACCATCATCATCCGAGCGTCGTCATCGTTGACGAGCAAAAAATCCAAAACGTGTCCGTCAAGATGGGGAGGACGAGGGGAGTTTTAGAATTTCTCATGACCAGTGGGAATTTGCACAGAGTGAAGGAATGTTTTTGAAGTCATTTTTTTTTATGCACGGTGTTTCGGAACCGAAACGGTTTCTTTCACTTGGGAGCAGTGCATTTCATGATCGATGCGCATATCCTTTGTGTGCTGAGTGTGCAATTAAATTGATTTTTTTGGTGATACATCGATTGAGGGAGAAAAAAATGAAAATGACGTCGTGATGTATCAATTTTCATGCATCGCACAGAATAAAAATAACGAATGATTCAGCGGTAAACTAAAAATAGCAAACCAAAAAAAAATATCAAAAATCAAATTAATCGCTTTACAGCATTGCCTTGGTGTTCTCGTTTGCGAGATACCTACTCGAAACTAGGTGTCCAAAAGCTTGATTGTTGAGGCAACTGCAAACCTCTTTTTAAAACTTTGCTTCCATTCACCTGGGGATTCGAACTGATGACCTTTGGATAGCAAACCAAAAGGTTGAAAAATGTCAAACTTAAACATGTATCAGTTTGACATTTTTCAACCTTGTGGTTTGCTATCCAAAGGTCATCAGTTCGTTTTTTTTAAAAACATTCTCAAACATTTTTGGCATATATTTCCTTTTACAACACCCAAACGGCGGTCGCATGATTTTGATGCATGGCGGCATGAAAGTATATCAGAATCTGCATGAAAACTGTCCTCATGCATTTTTTGCGATATAGGGGTATGACATTTTTGCCCGTTACCGACAATTATCGACATTACCGACGGCTGTTTGGTTGTATTTCACCAAAAAAAACCATTAGCAGAACGAGGATTGAACCACCAACTTCTTGGTTATTGATCCGACACGCTACCACCGCGCCATGGACACTTGATAAAAAGTGAGTGAAAGAGCACCAACATATACTGCTCTTTGGAGTGTGGCTCGTGGACGGGCCAGCATTATATGTGTTGGTGAGAACTGCAGATCGCTGAAATGTTTACACGCGGGCAAAAATGATCTAGGGGCTTGCTGCAAAAAATGTTATAAAATGTGACATTTTCTGCAGCAAATCCACTGTTGCAGATTTTGAGATATATTTTTCTTTTGGGTGAAGATGAACACACAGATTTTTAGTTTGTTATAATAAACTATTTTTTTAAATTGAATTAGACATATCTTTTAACGTTCATAAAAATTTCATCAGAATAACAGTTATCTGAGTACGCGCTGTGAAATCGAATTAAATTCAGGAATTTTGAAGGAAGTCACTTTTTATTATTCGAAATTGAGAGAATCGCGGCTTGCATCGAACCAAATCTGATACATTTTTTCAGGGAACATGATCTGCAAAATGATCTTTACAATGTGAATTCTTCGAAATAGTTTGAAAATGGCATGGTGTAATATGGCAGAGGGGAGAAAAAAATGTTTTCCGAAGCTATTGGGTAATACATAAAATTACGTTTGAATCTCAAATTTGTATCCGGACAGTATGTTGCTCTTTATTGGAGGTCAAATATGTACATAAATCCTTTTTTTGATGAGGTTGTATTCCAAAAAATCGAAAAAAAAAACTTTAAACATAGTTGCTAAAGACCCCCCAACAAAAAAATGATTCTTCCTGAGCAGTGTCCGGAAAAAACACCGCCCTCCCCCCTCCAGTTTCTATTCTACAGCGACAACTATTGGATGAATGAAAGCTCTGTGTTTTTGTTTTTGTCTTTTTGAATTACTATATTTCACCAATTGAGCCATTGCTTGTGTAGAAAATTCACCAATCAAAATTTCATGCCTCGGTTAAAATATTTATTTTTTGCCTTCCTCACGTTACTGAGGAAAGGCTATAAAATCACTCGAAAAATGAACTTCTCAATAAGACCTCCTAGACCCACCTTCATGTACACCTATCGACTCAGAATCAAATTCTGAATAAATGTATGTGTGTGTGGTGGGATGTTGATCAAAAAATTGCCACTCGATTATCTCGACATTGGCTGAACCGACTTGTTCCGTTGTAGCGTCATTCGATCCGTCTTGGGGTCCCATAAGTCTCTATAAAAAATTATGCAGTTTAGTTAAGTGCTTCAAAAGTTATGCTAAAAAAACCATTTTAACAAAAGTCCGGAAGATTATAAAAAGGGTGGTTTTTGTAAGAAAACCCGCCATGCTATACATTTTCTAAAAGGTATTAAAAAAAGACCTTTCCAATGCGTCCAAGACATTGAAGATCTGACAAATCTATCAAAAGTTATAAGCACTTAAGTGTTATTTAAGCACTTTTTGGAGGCCGGATCTCAGATATTTTGATGAAAACATTGTCTGGATCTCTTGTGCGACCTATCGTTTAATAGGTATTTGAAAGACCTTTACATCGCGCCGAAAACAATGAAGATCTGACAAGATCTAACGCTCCCTTTAAATGTGAGGAAGGCGCCAACAACCTAAGGGTGGATTAAGTAACGTTTTAAACAATGGACTTAAAGTTTGATAATTTGAAGAAAAAAAACGATACTTAATCCACCTTTAGGTGGTTGGTGCCTTCCTCACATTCATAAAGTCAATACATTCAGTAAAAATAGCAACATTCCCTTAACATGTTTAACAAACCAATTTTATTACTGATTTCTTTTGATAGGGTTCGCAGACCTTCAATTTTTCTGGCTCATCGGCAAGGTCTGATAAAAAAAACCTATCCAACGAAAGTTCACATGGAAGATTCAGACAATATTTTTATCACAATATCTCAGATCCGGCCTCCAGAAAGTATATAAATAACACTTAAGTGCCAATAACTTTTGATCAGACATGCATCCGCTCTAACTCCTCTTTTAGAAGAACTTGTTTGGCATTTCACGTAGAAGATACCCAGCATGTTGTGCCAGTGATTAGAATACGCTAATTACGTTTGTCTTTTAGGCTCCCGAAGACCCTGAGAGATTATTTTGAAACCCAACCGAGATATAGGTTAAGAACTCTTAATTGCACTCAAAGAGCTTTAAAGCAGTTCTTCTTGAGAGCTTAAGAGAACATTTACATGAACATATAGCTAAAATTGGGTTTTCCAATGAACCAATGTTTTCTACACATTATTCAAGGCAAAATCGAGAGATTTTTACCTAGCAACAAGCATTACATTGCTTTAAACGAAAATGCCAAGCTGAGTGCCGTTAAAAAGAGCTCATAGTGCCGATGCATGTCTGCTTTTGATAGGGTTGTCAGATCCTTGATGTTTTAGGCTCATTTGAAAGGTCTTTCAATTATCTAACTAATGATGGGTCGCATGATGGACCCGGACATAATTTTTACTGAAATATCTGAGATCCGGCCTCCAAAAAGTGTATAAATAACACTTAAGTGCTAATAACTTTTGATAGGGTTGTCAGATCTTCAATGTTTTGGGCTCATTGAAAAGGTCTTATTAATACCTTTCGGGAACCGTGGTGTAGGGGTAAGCGTGATTGCCTCTCATCCAGTCGGCCTGGGTTCGATCCCAGACGGTCCCGGTGGCATTTTTCGAGACGAGATTTGTCTGATCACGCCTTCCGTCGGACGGGAAGTAAATGTTGGCCCCGGACTAACCAAAAGGTTAGGTCGTTAGCTCAGTCCAGGTGTAGGAGTCGTCTCCCTGGGTCCTGCCTCGGTGGAGTCGCTGGTAGGCAGTTGGACTAACAACCCAAAGGTCGTCAGTTCGAATCCCGGGGTGGATGGAAGCTAAGGTGTAAAAAGAGGTTTGCAATTGCCTCAACAATCAAACCTTCGGACACCTAGTTTCGAGTAGGAATCTCGCAATCGAGAACGCCAAGGCAATGCTGTAGAGCGAATAATTTGATTTTTTTTTGAAAATGTATAACATGATAGGGTTTCTTGCAAAAACCACCCTTTTTACAATCTTCCGGACATACGCCAAAATCGTTTTTCTAGCATAACTTTCGAAGTACTTAACTAAACTTGCTGATTTTAAATAGAGACCTATGGGACCCCAAGACGGATCGAATGAGACTTATACGGTCAAAATCCGTTCATCCAGTCCGGAGATAATCGAGTGACAATTTTTTTGTCCACCCACCTACACACATCCACACAGACATTTGCTCAGAACATGATTCTGAGTCAATAGGTATACGTGAAGGTGGGTCTACGAGGTCGAATTAAGAAGTTCATTTTTCGAGTGATTTTATAGCCTTTCCTCAGTAAGGTGAGGAAGGCAAAAACTTAGATAACGACAAACTTAACAAGTTAAGACAACAAAACTGGAATGTACTATGTATAAAAATGTGTTTTCGCACATTTTTGGAAGTTGAATAAATGGCAGTAAACTGAACCAAACATCATCATGTTATACATCGTTAGTTGGGTAATTTAAAGACCTTTCCAACGAGCCCAAAACATTGATAATGTGGCAACCCTGTCTCGAATTCTGACCATTTAAGTGATATTTATGTACTTTTTTGTAGTCGAATCTCACTTAAATGCATGTAAACATTGTCCAGATCCATCATCCGATCCATCGTTGGTTAGATAATCGAAAGAACTTACTAAAGAGCCCAAAACATTGAAGATCTGGCAACCCTTTCTCGAGTTCTGACCACTTAAGTGATATTTATGTACTTTTTGTAGTCAGATCTCACTTAAATGCATGTAAACAATGTCCGGATCCATCATCCGACCCATCGTTGGTTAGGTAATCGAAAGACCTTTCCAACGAGTCCAAAACATTGAAGATCTGGCAACCCTGTCTCAAGCTATGACCACTTATGAGCCCTTGAGTGATATGTGTGTTTTTTGTATTCCGGAACTTAACGAAATTAGACGAAATTTGTGTCCAAACCCATCATATCACTTATCACCCATTGTTGGAAAAGAGTGAGGAAGACACCAACCGCATAGGTGGATCAAGTTAGTTTTTTTTTAAACAAACATGGACAACAAATTACCATCAGTGCAATGATACCTTCTGTTACTTGAATTATAAGCACAAATGTAAGCTATTGTTAAGTGTTATCCACTTTCCACTGTTTTGTTCTTGTTTTCTGTAATTTTTCTGGGGAACCTTAATTTAGGCTACGGGTTAAATTGATTACCAAGGATTGATTTTCTAAAGGATAAATATCAGATAAAAAAAACTGATGTTAAAGGTTGCTCAATAGTTTCGAATCAAATCGCCATCTCTGTTCTAAAAAAAGATATTCAACCCAATTGTGATAACAGTTTTCCCCAAAGTGTAACGTAAACAAGCTTCTCGATGTTATCTTTCCTCACCCCGAAAATCAACCGATGCGCAGCCAAATCCATTATTTGCACAAATCTGCAAAAAAAATCGAATCGAACTTGATTGCATCCAATCTTTACGTGTCGTCTTTTGTGTACCACCAACACCACCACCGATGTGGACCACAGCGCTCTGCTCACTAATCCATCGCTCGCGAATTCGAACAATTGCGAACCCAATTGATATGCACGTTTCTGAAGGACCCTTTTTTTCGCTCGTTCGTTCGTTCGCCCTTCCAGGACAAGGCACCCAACCTTCTCCTTCCTAATGGGGTGGGACATTGATTGCGCTTCTTTTGCAGCCACTCGGTGGTCCTTTGTGTGTAGAGACTGGTTTGCAGTTAAACTGAACGAAGTTCGGTAATGTTTTGACTTAATTGCATTTTTTTAATTTTTATTTAGAATTTTATAAAGAATTCTAAACTCGTAACGAATTGATTTGTATCGATTGATTTTTTTTACATTTTGTAATTTTTACAGTTTATTACGGGTTCTTCACAGAATCAAATTTTTAAGTGATGCAATCCATAGTCCAGCTCTAGGCGAAAATTCCGAACCCTCCAGACTCTGATTAATTTCCTACTGTTCTTTGTGCATTTAATCAGCACCTTTCCGAGCGATCGATCTTCACTTGAGCACCATAAATTGCGAGCTGCTACATTTGCATTCTTAATCCTTTTCGTCCCGCATTTCCCAACCCCTTCCGCCGTTTTCCAGCAATCAGATGAAAATTTATAGGGAGATCCCTTTCTCTCACTTCCCCCCCATCCCAGAAGAGTCGAAGAAGTCGGAGCACATTTTGCATAACAATTGTAACACAAATCAAGTGACTTTTATTTGCACCAAAGTGTGCGCACCCACCGCACATGGGTTTCACCTGGTTTTGCTGATGTTGTAGGATGACGATTTTGCCGGAAGAGCTTTTTCTTCTCTCTCGAACGTGGAGTTCCGGCATCTGCCGGAAGTGCCGAGACTCGACGTGCCGGGTGAGCAGCGTCTGTGGAATTTGATTTTCATTTGCTCGTGCAAGTGTGGAAAAAAGACTTACACGGGAAGAGTGGTATCCACATTTTAGGACGAGCACAGGTGAAACGAGATTTTTTGTACAGGGGAAGTTTAAGATCCAAAAACATAAAAAAAAAATCAATTGTGTATTGTATATTAATTTGTAAACTTGAGCCTAAAAATTGCCGTTTTGATGGCATATGGGGAATAATTAACAGAGTAAAAAGCTTGTTACACAAAAATCGCTAAAAGGTTAATAGCCTAGTTTATAGACCAAGCTTAGTGGTAACGCTTCCGTCTCTTTAGCGGCAGATCGGGGTTCAATTCCCGGCTCGGACCTACACAACTAGTCATGGGAGATTTAAAAAAAGAGGTAGAAAACGCACGCACCAGTTTTACACACTACAGAGTGAACAAATTTCAGACTCGTGGCCAAAACTCCTGTTTTTCAACATTTTTAATTTTAAATCCGCTGTATCTTCACAAGGATTGGACAAAAGAAATGGACTATTATGTACCATTGTCTGGAGAATCAATTTCCACTGTCGATTTTTGAAAATGTTGGCGTTTAGGCCACTTTAAAAAAAACTAACTTAATCCACCTATGTGGTTGGTGCCTTCCTCACTCTTTTCCAACAATGGGTGATATGTGATATAATGGGTTTGGACACAAATTTCGTCTAATTTCGTTAAGTTCCAGAATACAAAAAAAAACACATATCACTCAAGGGCACATAAGTGGTCATAGCTTGAGACAGGGTTGCCAGATCTGCAATGTTTTAGACTCGTTGGAAAGGTCTTTCGATTACCTCACCATCGGTGGGTCGGATGATGGATCCGGACATTTTTTTACATACATTTAAGTGAGATCCGGCTACAAAAAAGTACATAAATATCACTTAAGTGGGCATAACTCGAGACAGGTTTGCCAGATTATCAATGTTTTGGACTCGTTGGAAAGGTCTTTGAATTACCTAACTAGAGAGTGTATAACATGATGATTTTTGGTTCAGTTTAATGCCATTTATTCAACTTCCAAAAATAAGCGAAAACACATTTTTATACATAACTTTTGAACTACTTATCGAAACTTCAAACAATTCAATAGCACCGTATGGGACCCTAAACCAAGTCGAATGCAACTGGTTTGGTCAAAATCGGTTCAGCCAGTGCTGAGAAAACTGAGTGACATTATTGGTCACATACACACACACATACACTCACACATACACTCACACATACACTCACACATACACTCACACACAGACATTTGTTCAGTTTTCGATTCTGAGTCGATATGTATACATCAAGGTGGGTTTTAGAGCTTTAAATAAAAAGTTCAATTTTAGAGCAGGATTATAGCCTTACCTCAGTGAGGAAGGCAAAATGGTTTTAGTAAATGATTTTTGTATTTTTTTGGAAGGGACCTACCATCCTGTATTTTTCGACAGTTTTGTAGTGAAATCCTGGATGGGAGCGGCCGTGGCTGACTGGTTACGGTGTTCGCTTTGTAAGCGAATGGTCCTGGGTTCGATTCCCATCTGCTCCCAACGAGAAAGTATAGGAAATATAAATCTTGAAACTCTGAACATGTACGAAAAATCAAAGTCGCTCGAGTCGGGGTTCGATCCCCCGTCCTTTGGATTGGTAAGCAAAAATGCTAACCACTAGGCCATCGCGACTTGGTGAGCTATGACTGGAATTAGGAATACTGTTACCACCATCAACTATATACGCGCTGGGTCCTTGTCCATTTGACAAGGGTTCGGAAGTTCTAAATAACGTTTGAATCCGATTGGTGCAAACGTTCTTCAGGGCGGGGCTTGTCGATAAAGCTGAAGTACCTCGCGCTCGGCTAGCCAGCGTAGAAATGGGTCACCGAAGCTCGGCAGAGCTAACACCTTCCAAATGCCTATGCGAGTTATTTGCATGTATAGAATGAGAGCTAAAAATACATGGAAACAACTCAATTTGTAAGAAGCGACCGCGTGGTCCCGTTTGGTTGGTTGCACACACACACACACACACACACACACACACACAGTTTTGTAGTGAAATCCTGGTATATTTTACAAAAAAGAACGAAAAAAATCGTTACATCCTTTTTTAAATTTAATGATTAAACTGAAAAATCGAAAATCTCAAAGAAGTAGCATGTATTTTTCTTTAAGTGTGTTGTTTTCAAAAAGCCCACCCAATTTTCTACAAGTTTGTCTTTGATACGAAACGGCTGCGAGTCATAGTAATTTTTAAATTCCTTTATATAAAAATATTTTAATAACTTACGCCTTTCTCAAATGTCATTTTCGAGTGCAACTGGCTTCATTAAACAAAAATGGCTTATAAAAAACCCTAGGATAACATGTCTACAAAGTTTCATTGATATCATAGAGGGTCGGGTACAAAAGTACCAAAAAAGTACCTGATTTAAACTGAAATTGCTCTCCTGGATCTACATTTCGACTTCGCAATATGATTATTAGAGCAAAGCATATGTCACTACGGATCAAATCACTCCTAGAGTGTAACACCCCTCGTTTTATGACTTGTTAGCGTCACAGTAGACCAATTTAACGGTGCACATCAACCAGAGATTTTGCATTTGCACCAAGATTTTTGCTACAGATATTTAATATTATCAAAACTACGGGAACTGACGATTTAATTTTTGATTCATCCCTTACAGTACTGTTTACAACATAATTCACAACAAAATTAGACTATTTTTACATCCAGATTGTTGCAGGATTGGGTCCGTAAGTTTGACAATTTTAGAACAAGAAGAATTTTAATTTCTGAATAAACTTTAAAATAACTTAATTAATTAACTTAATTTAAAAAAATATTTAGCGATTTGCAACCTTCTCCAAAGTTGTTTCTTGCCTTATTTTGCACATTTTGATGAGTAAATGACACATGAAAAACATCATTTGACAAGTTTCCAGAATAGTTATTACAAAGTTTACAATAAATAATACAGGAATTTAAAACAAAAAACTTAAAAAATAGATATCTCCGAAATTTCCCGATGAATTATTTCGCTCTTAGAAGCATTGGAAGCTGAGAAAATTTCCTATAAGACACATTTGACAGTAATGATGACTATTTTTTCGTGAAATTTTTAATCAAGAAAACACGCCGTGGTGCCAGTTTAAACCCCATCTGATTGAAGTAGTTTTTTCCATATTCAATATCAAAGTCCAAATTTCAATTTTGGTACTGATCGGGGTTTCGATCCCTGAACCTTCTGCTTGTGAGACAGAAACCGCAACGATATAGCCTTGGAGACAGTTAGACATAAGAAAGCCTTTGAGGTGGTAATATTTTATTTTTTATTTTTTATAGTTTTAAAAAATTTGAATATTTTTTTTCATTCATTCAGTAAACAAATATTGAGTGTCCAATCACAATCGGTCACTTTTCACCTCAATTTTAAATACTAGCAACTTTCATTTCTAGAGTTTTTGAAAAGGTCCAATAAACAAAAAAAACTTATAATTTATTCATGAAATATTTTAACTTTCGCTATTCAATGAAGCAAGGTAATAAAAAAATAGGAAGATCATGCCTGTTTTGGTAGAACGCTGCAATCAACTGTAAGTCAAATTCGATGGTTACTGTTTCCTTCCAGACTGGAAGGACTGTGGTATTTGATTAGTGTCGATTCGAGTTTGCACGGAAGAGGAAATCTCATCACCGAGTCACCAAATCCTTTTTATATTTGCATTCTAGTGGTGTGTTAGATGTTTCATATCCCGATTTTAGCAGGTAAAAATCTGTATTTTGTTGAGAAATTTGAACATGTTTTTTATTACCCATGTTTTGTAAAATCCGGGAATCGTGGTGTAGGGGTAAGCGTGGTTGAAGTCGGCTTGGGTTCGATCCCAAAAAGTCCCGGTGGCATTTTTCGAGACGAGATTTGTCTGACCACGCCTTCCGTTGGACGAGGAAGTAAATGTTGGCCCCGGTCTCACCTAGAGGGTAAGGTCGTTAGCTCAATCCAGGTGAAGGAGTCGTCTCCCTGGGTTCTGCCTCGGTGGAGTCGCTGGTAGGCAAATGGACTAACAATCCAAAGGTCGTCAGTTCGAATCCAGAGGTGAATGGAAGCTAAGGTGTAAAAAGAGGATTGCAATTGCCTCAACAATCAAGCCTTCGGACACCTAGTTTCGAGTAGGAATTTTTGATTTTTGTTTTGCAAAATGGCCTGCATGAATTCAGACATATTAACATGCTAAAACAAATAACGTCAACATCAATAAGTATCAATTGAACTACCCCTTTCAATTTTGGAGTAATTAACATAAACCCAGTGCGACATCTCATGCTTCCCCCTACAACAAATTGATATGCGTTCAGCAAACGCCATGTTCGCCATTGAATCAGAAAATTACACAACCTAATCAATTTCCATCAAACGCATCGAGGCCAGGGCCAACAACGTAGTTCGAAAACCCCGCAAGTTGTCCATCGCGGAGGGCAGCTGTCACGCGATGGGGCCATTTTGGTATGCAACCCACACCATTCAAATTGTTGGTTATCAGTCGATGCAAATGGTTGGTGAAAGCCAAAAAAAAAAATGCGAAAATAGCAGTTTGATGTTTTGTGTGCAGTGAATGTTACGTAAATGTGCACACAATGGAATGCAAATTTGGTTGATGTTTTTGTGCATACATCAAATGAATACAAAGAAATTTCAATTAGCTGAATAATTATTTTTGATTGTTTTTGAATTTTACTCAGTATTCAATCAATGGTTTTTGCAGCAAAACAAACAAAAACCCTTTTTATAAAAGAAATAATATCAGTATGCATTTCAAATTGACTTTGTTTTTTCATTAGCTTGAAAGTTTAGTAATTAAAAGAATGTTATGCAGTTCACTTCTATATAATTTTATTTAATGTGAAAAGTTGATAGCTCTTTTAATGCCGTTCAATACAACGTTGCTAGAAATAGTTAACGATTTTTCTAAAGCTTTTATTGGTTATATAGTAAACATTCCAACAGTTTTAACTAAACAACTCTGTAATTATATAAGCTGGCAAAATTAACAACTTAAGGCTGATATGCAGATCGGAAGGAATGCAAAACTCCATGTAAAAAAAACGTCCAAGAAACGGTCAAGGAAAGGGTCACGATTTTTTTTTCTTAAGCGGTACGCAGCTGAAAAGGAACAGAAACGGAAAGTGGCGTTTGACGTTTCTTCGCGCGGTGCTTGTTAGTAATGTAGTGGCAGTGCGTGGCCGAATGGTTACGCTGTCCGCTTTGTAAGCGGATGATTCTGGGTTCGATTCCCATCTGCGGCAACCTTCCATCGGATGAGGAAGTAAAATGTCGGTCCCGGTCTTGGTTGTTAGGCCGTTAAATCATTCCAGGTGTAGGAGTCGTCTCCATGCCATAAATACAAACAACACACCAAACCAAGCTTACTCCGGTGGAATCGCTGGCGGCGGTTGGACTCGCAATCCAAAGGTCGTCAGTTCAAACACTGGGGTAGAAGGTTCCTTGGAGTAGAAAGAGGTTTGGGTGCTCTCCCCATTCAAGCCTTCGGACTCCTAGGTTCGAGCAGAAACTTGCAATAGAGACCACAAAAGACCCGGGGGTCGTTAATGTGGATGGTTTGATTTTTTTTTGTTAGTAATGTGTTTTGATGAAAAAATCAAAGAATTTGAATTTTACTTTTTGAATGCAACCGAAAGTTACAAACGTTTTAATAATTTTATATTCGTTAGAATAATATAAAATCCCGGCGAATCTAAAAATGCACAATCATTAAATTAAAAGGACAGATATAGTTTTTTGGTCTAGACGGAATAAAAAATAGAAGTTGTCTTCATTGCTGTTGGCCCACGTGTCGCCAACTATTGCTAGTACCAACCAGCAACCTTTGGATTGTGAGTTCACTACATTGTCCGATTAATCCTACCCTGGCGGGACCGAAATGAAATAAACCGGAGTGAAAATAAACTTAACGATAATCATACAAATATTTATTTTCTTACTGAAAAATTCGATAATAATGTGATATTCGACAATAAAAATGGAAATTAAAAAAAATATATGCAGGATTGCAAAAAACAATATTAAAGTCGAGATTGAGGAATTTATAAATTCAATAGATCAAAAAATTTAAAATTCAAAAACTGAAAGAATTTAAGATTTTATGAATTTTAGAATTGTAGACTTTTTGAATTATTTTATTATTTCCTAGTTTCCAAATTTCCTAACTTTCTAAATTCCTAATTTCCTTATTACCAAATTTAGTATTTTACTAATTTCTTAATTTCTTGATTTCTTAATTACTAAATTTCCTAATTTCCTAGCTTCCTAATTTCCTTATTTCTTCATTTCCTAAAATCCTAATTTCCGAATTTTCTTATTTCCTAATTTCATATTATCCTAAATAATCCTAATTATTTTCTGATTTACTTATTTCCTTTTATCCTAATTTCTTAATTTTCTAATTTCCTTAATTTCTCAATTTCTTAACATCCAAATTTCCTTATTTCTTTATTTCCTAATTTTCTAATTTCTTTATTTCCTAACTTCTTAAAATCATAATTTCCAAATTTTCTAATTTCCTGATTCCCAATTTCTTAATTACCAAATTTCCGAATTTCTAAATTTTCTTATTGCCTTATTTCCCAACTTCCTAATTTCATAATTTCTTTATTTTCTTATTTCTTAACTTCATTATTTCCTTATTTCCTCATTTCCTAACATCCTTACTTCATAATTTCAAAATTTGTTGATTTTCCTAATTTCATTATTTCATTATTAAATAATTTATAATTTTATAGTTTTTGTTTGTCTAGTTTCTAATTTTCAGATTTTCTAAAGAATTTTGAAATTATTGATTTCTGAATAATTCAATTTTCAATTTTGTTTATAATTAATAGTTGTTGAATGTTTTTGAATGAACGTTTTTATTTTATTTAGTTTTAACTTTTGAATATTTTTAATCTTTTAATTTTTTCTCACAAAGAACCTCAAGCGCGCACACCGTTAAACGCGTTCATACCGAACTGTCAATTTTTTTTGGGGGGTCACGAAAAGAACACGCACAATTTCTTGACCGCGTTCCTTCCGATCTGCATACCGTACTTTAGGGTGGGACGGTAAGATGAGAAAAATGATTGTTTTTTTTTTATTATTGAGAGAGAATCTTCATCAAATTTCTGACTAAAAAACAGATACAAAGTTAAGAATGAACAGCATTGCAAATAAAAAATGTCCTTCTTGGAAGTTTTGCAAATCATTTTTCTTTTCCTAAAATTAAATTGTTATTTTTTTTTCGATTGTAAAAATAATAAAATAAAGAAGCAAACAAACACTCTAAAGCCATTGGCCGTCACTAGAACAACACTCATACATGTTGCGACGACCACGTTGACCATTTTCCAGCTCCCAGGGCGGGAAACCCAGTTTTCCCAGTTTGGGGCTTCTTGGTGGGTCACGCGGTTTTATTCAAATATATGTCCAATTCCATCGAACGCAAGAGACATCCCATGCTAAATGGATTGCCTACCTTCGGGCTGGGAAACCCAAGTGGTTGCAGGTTATAACCACATATTGAACGGTTTTGGAATATTTAATAGGTTGCCAGTGGCCATCACGAATGTGGGTATTTCAGGCTTAATGATTAAATTGTTTGTTTTATCTTGAAACCTATTTTTTCGGTGGTCAACATGTTTCACTAAGCCACAAATTACATTTCTACCCCATCTCTTCGGAGTTCCACAAATCGACACCACACAAATTGAGTCACCAAAAAGTCCCTTTTCCCGTTCAGGATTGATTTATCGCAGTCAATTTAGACTGTCAATTTGGCAATTGGTTTCGGTCTGACTTCTTTATTGTGTGAGAGGCTCTTTTCCGTGACCCCGGGCCGACCTTTTTTTCACGCAGAACGATGGGAAAACTTTTCTTTTCCGGCGTGTCTACTCCCAACCGGGTGATCTTCTATGGCTCTTTCGGGAAATCAAACTAACGCCGTTGATTCTCCTGGAAGATAGCTCTTCAGGCTTGGGCTCCGGAAAGATTAGATAAGCTGCTGTCTGGAGTTGGAAAAGAGTCTTAATCATCTGTTGCCTTAGGAAAATCTGTTGGTGTTTACCCAACAGCCTGTGTGTGTGTGTGTGATTATATCATTTAGTTCGTTTGCAGTCGGTTCTTTCTAATCCTTAAATAGAACTCACACACTCCCGATGCCTAGTCCTAAAAGTTGAAGTTTGTTCATGACCCCCAGGCTTCTGTCCGGTCATGTTCGACAACGGACAATTTCAACAAATTGTTTACCTTCCTCAATATCCACTTCCAATCCCCTAACCCGGGTGCTCCCCAAGCAAGCACAAAAGCTGAAAGATTCCTATTTCTAGATCTTTTTCCATGGCCGTCGTCGTCGCCGGACCTGGTCGCTGGGAAAGTGGAAATAGCTCCTAAACGAAAATTTATTGTGATTGCTTTAGTGCGTCCTTGTTCTGGCCACCGTGACCGGTTTCAGGTTTGTTGAGTCGCATCCGGAGGGGCTCCGGAAGACGCGGACACCCACACACACACTCACACACACTTAAAACGACAATAAAACTAACACGTGATGGAATTGGCACTCGAGTGTATAACTGACTGACTCGGTGGGAGTCTACCATGGGCAGGGGTTCCTCAGTCGCTGGAAAGCAATTGGAACGTTCCTCTAGCGATGAAAAAGACAGCGCGGTGTTGCGTTAGCGATGCAGAAGTATTCATTTTGCACGACATCATGTTGCATCAGCGATGTCTAATCAGTGCAGAGGAGTTAGGTATCTTTTTCTCAACTCCATCTTCAGCTTATGAGATTTGGCGATTTCAATGGCGACTTAAAAAGTCGCGTTCGCGAAGCCTTTACGCGCTTGGGAACCACATTTCCGCCCAAAGCCATCATCACTGTGAAGAGGAAGATGTCCCAGAGCAAACTCCGTGCTCGCCCGATAATTTGATATCGATGGAATCCCATTTACTGCGTGCGTGTTCCGGGCTCGGAAGGTCTCCTCAGCCGGAAGGGGACAAACCAGCGAGCGTCTTTGTCCATAGGATCAGGGTCAGGGACGTGTGTTTTATCGAGCAGAAATTTGATGGAACCCGTCACCGCAGGGATCCCGGAATCTCGGATAAATTGCCCGGATTCAACATCCTTCGGAAGAAGAATGTGTCCGAGGAAAAGATTGGCTGCAGGGGAGAGTTCCATTTTTCTGATTTATTTATAGAAACAATAGACAAGCTATTACGAAAGTGACAGCGCCCCCGGCGACAGGTGAGGAGGGGGGGGGGGGGGGGATTTCCGTGTCGGACATTTGTCAACTTTGGATGTTGAGGAATCTGGCAGGTAAAACGTACGTTTGTTCTGGAGGTTCTGGCGACAGAAACGTTTCGTTACCGATGTTTAAATCTATTTATTGCTAAGTGCATTTGAAGAGTTCCATTTAAAACTGTTTCCGTTCTACGTGATTTTCTCTCGCACCCCTCCTTCAACCGAACCCAAAGTGTCCCAAATAATTGAAACACGTCGGCTTAGATTCTACCGGACCGGAAATTGTTTGTTTTCCCACTCTCCGAAAAACACTCATCTTGAACGAGTCATGCCCCAAAAAAACCCTGAACAAAACGAAATTCTGCACGTCGAGAAGCCGTTTCTTTTGTAACGTTTTGATCAGGGTTTCGGAGCGTCCGCGGTCGACCCGGGGAATTTCCGGCCGCAAAACACGTGTCAAAAATGGCACGCAAAAAACAATGTCGACTCAGACAAAGGAAAGGTGCGATCTTTTTTGTCAGGTTCAATTCCAGGCAAAAGCTACCCATTTGAAAACAGTCGCCCTGTTTCGCATTTTTCTCGGAAATGAGGAGGGGGTTCGGAATGTTTGCGCTCCATTTTGTATATTTTTTTTCACCCTCTTTTAACTGACCCCTGCGTCCGGGGGTGAGGTCCAGGGTTCATTTCACCCGATTAGTGAGGCGAGGCGTGAGATTATAATTGTTTTTTTTTTGTTTCGTATCTCCCATTACGCGCCCGGAAGGTAGGCCCCGTTTTGGGTAAGGGAAATGGGCTCGGTAAAGCTTTTTCGTTTTCAGAGTGATTTGAAAGTCACATTTTGAGAAATAGTTTTATATTCGATTTTGGTTTATATTCTTAGTTTTTTTGCGTGATTCAATGTGGTTTTTAACCCGGGCATGGTCTTCGGGTCTATAGGACCCAGTAGCACTATAAAAGTAATTGTAACTTTTGACCAAAAACACCTAGAGATCTGAAATTTTGTGACTTTGTGTATCTTACTAAGACACATATTCTGGCCAAAAATGAACTTCCGGTGGCCACCGGAAGTGCCCACCAAAAAAAAACTGACACCAATGGTATTCCGGGTCTATAGGACCCAGAAATGTTTTCAGCTGCCAAAATTCGACATTGTAACCGATTTTGGATGTCTTGACCGCAAATGAAAGGCTAGGATGTCTACTTTCTGAACCCAACCGGCAGAACCGGTTTTGGACACCGTGGCCACCGGGAACCTGCTACAACCGAAAAAAGTTCTTTTTGAGGCCCCTACTTTGAGGACCTGTATCTCCGAAACGATTGCACATAGCAGGTTGCTTCCGGTTGCATTCGACAGATAATAACCTGAATTTTAAGCCCCAGAAAAAATAATTGGTCCATAGTGGCCACCGGTTCCGGTAACCCGGAACTTCCGGAAAACTTGATTTTTGCAGTTTTTGACATAAAACCGTCACACAGACCAGTAATTTGAAACGGATTATTTTCCAAATCATTGCAGAAGGATACTACATACTACCCCTGACTGTTTGGTATCGGTTCTGGCCAACTCTGGCCAATCCGGAACCGGTTCCAGGGTACCACTAAAACGGTTCCAATAATTGTCACGCTAGAAACCCGTCATGTTGCATATAAAACTTCATGAAATTGCATGTTATGACCATCTGAGGTCATGCCGATGTCCTCTGACCCATCCTGGTCACTCCGGAACCGGTTACCGGTGGCCACTGGGGGACACTATCGGAATATGCAATGAACCCTATCATCCGACGTATCAAACTTCATGAAATTGAAAGTTATGACTATCTGAGGTCATGCCGATGTCCTCTGACCCATCCTGGTCACTCCGGAACCGGTTACCGGTGGCCACTGAGGGACACTATCGGAATATGCAATGAACCCTATCATCCGACGTATCAAACTTCATGAAATGGAAGTTATGACCATCTGAGGTCATGCCGATGTCCCCTGACCCAACCTGGTTACTCCGGAACCGGTTACCGGTGGCCACTGAGGGACACTATCGGAATATGCAATGAACCCTATCATCCGACGTATCAAATTTCCAGAAATTGAAAGTTATGACCATCTGAGGTCATGCCGATGTCCTCTGACCCATCCTGGTCAATCCGGTTCTGCCGGTTGGGTTCAGAAAGTAGACATCCTAGCCTTTCATTTGCGGTCAAGACATCCAAAATCGGTTACAATCTCGAATTTTGGCAGCTGAAAACATTTCTGGGTCCTATAGACCCGGAATACCATTCGTGTATGTAGAAAACGAAGACCATGGCCAGGTTAAAAATTTATTTTAATTTTTTTCAAAGCCACAAAAATGCTTTTGATTTTATTTTTATCTTACCGTTACACCATCCAATGTGAATTCTTCTATTTTAGATTCCCGTTATTTCGAGTGAATTTTTTTTGTATCAAAATTCATCAAACGTTAAGCTGGCAGTTTTTTTAGCGTATTAGGATTTGTTGATTTGAAATATGCTTTATCTATTTTTTTGAATTTCTGGCTCGGCAAAGTCAAATCCCTTCAAAGAGTAAATCTGCTCGCTGGGTTTCGACTAGCGGCGTGTTGGATTTCAAATCCAGAGGCCGTGAGTTCGATTTTCGTACCGGGATGATGAAGTTTAAAAAAAAATGGCTAATCAAATAACATTTTCACCCTTGCAGATTCTCGCCACCTTCACGGTCGCTTGCGTGTCGGCCTTCCCGGAACCTCCGCGGGCCCGCATCGTCCTGCCAACCAAGCAGCTCCAGCTTCCCGAGCTCGAGTACGGCGCTCCCAAGCCCGAATACCTGCCTCCCCCGTCGTCCGAGTATGGACCTCCCGCTCCCGTGTACGGACCCCCAGCCCATGAGTACGGCCCACCAATCCAGAAGCTGATCACCAAGAACGTCTACGTGCATGTTCCCCCAGAGGAGCCCACCGAGATCATCAAGAGTGCCCCGCTGGAGCAACCCATCGCCAAGAAGCACTACAAGATCATCTTCATCAAGGCCCCGGCCCCACCGGCACCGATCCAGCAGCAGATTCCACCCCCGGTCCAGGACGAACACAAGACGTTGGTCTACGTGCTGGTCAAGAAACCCGAAGATCCGGCCCCCCTGGAACTGCCCCAGGTTGAACCGACCGAGCCCAGCAAGCCCGAGGTGTACTTCATCAAGTACAAGGCCAACGAGCACAAGGAACCGGCCAAGACGTACGGACCTCCGGCCAACACCTACGGACCGCCGCCATCGGCCCCATCCGGACCAGCTCGTTACACGCAATTCTAAGGGTTTTCATGGTTTTAGGAAAGTTATTAGCTTCTTTTGTTATCGTTGTTTGTTAAGTGTTTAAGTTAGCTAGCAGTGATGCCAGATTAGCATTTGTTGTTGTTCTTCTTAAGAAAAATGGAAATATTTGGCTGAATTTCACTCGTTACGAGATTGTGAAGATGTGTAGCCTCAACTTGTCCTTCCCCTAACGACCTAGTCGTAATCCCAGCACGTCCGCTCCTACCAAAACCACTGTTCCTGGTACTGCTTCCAAATCCAGCTTCCATTAGTGCAGTAATTGTCCCAATCCTACCACCACAACCCGGAAAAGCAAACAACTCCACAATCTCCATCAGTGTGTGACATTTAGTGGAGGCTTAGTCTGTAAGGCAGTGGCACTATCGTGGAAGAATTTGATCCGTAGAAAAATAATAAGGGAAGTGTTGCCAGCACGTTCCTTCTCCTCCTGAAAGTTGTCGATCTCGCTATAGTCGAGATCGATCAATTGCAGGTGGCAAAGTGGAAAAGTGCTAGAAAACAGTACCAAAGTGTGTAAATATTGATTCTTCCGTTGCGAACCCCGGTGAATTAAACGTGACGAAACGTTGGGTTAGCTTTATAAATGTAGGTTAGTTCACAGAAGTGAAAGTAGGTAAAAACCTTGCAAAGAGAGAGAGAGAGAAACAAATAAAGCAGCAAATGAAAAAAGCGATTTGTCGAGTGTAAATACAGCTCTTAATACGATTTCTGTTCTTTTTACTTCCACCCACCCAAATCCATCGAGCTTTCTCTTTGATTTTCCTCGCCAAGCTTGAGGTGGAAATCTGACGAGTTCGACATCACACAGGTACAGGAAGCAGTGGGGTGGGGCAAATAGATGGAAATTCGCTGAAATAAGGTTGGGATTTATTCATCATGCTTTTCCGGGTCCCTCGAGGGCTCGCATCGAGAAATTGGATTGGCTGGTTGTGGTCTCTTTTCGATTGCCACCTGCAGGTACTAGGATAACTGATGGATTGTTCCAGGGTAATTCCCGTCTGAAACGCTGAAATGTGATTTACTTCGAAGTGGAATTGGTTACATGCTTCCATTTAATTTAACTTCTTCTATTTAAAATTCATAGAAAATTTAAGCAAAACTGGAACCAGAAATCGATATTATAAACGTTGAAATTTGCTTTAAAGAGCAAAATGCTATTGCGATATCAATAGTCTTTATAACTCAACCATATCACGTTTCTTACTTTGATTCACGGGCTCACATAAATCCAGCCCTTAACTATCCCAGCATAACGGACACCCATTCGCCATTATATTTAATTACGCAACAGCCGTTCCAGCCAGCAGGCAAGTGAGCAGAGCGCATAAACTACATTACCGCCATAAGTACCGTTGCCAGAACGACCCGATATGTTAAGCCTCCCTGCCAAACATCGATCTTATGAGGTGCTGCCCAGCAGAGTCGATAAATAATGAACCTTGTGACCACCTTACCTTCCACGACGGGTCGTCATGCTTCGAACGGCTACGGAAAGCACAAAGACGCTGACGCCAATCTCGATGACCATCTAGCAAATTATCGTTTACCACCCACCGTCGCCCTAAGGCTAAGGTCACATAAATCCGAATCTCATTGGAAGTGTGCGTTCTCAGAAAGGCTGCGAGTGACCACTGCGAGATCAGGGATTCCAAAACGTAGGACATGGCTTGAAAGCATGTCTCACAATCTTGCCGCTTTTATTCAGGGATCTGACACGCATACAGTTTCCTGAAGTCCCTACCAGAGACGCTGTCAATATTGTTTACGTATGGTTTTTGAAAAGGTCGTATGAAATAAATACATAATATTTTTCCCAAATAATGATTTTTTATAAGTTTCTACCTCGGTTTTTACTCTTTTTGCATATAAATGCTAGATAATTACAAGCACTACGTTATTTTTTTATATTTAACATTTATTAGATCAATAAAACAAAGTTCTACTTGGCCATTCAAGAAAACCAACACATCACACTGACCTGAACTAAAAACTGAATAGCTTCAGTTTCCTTGAAACAAAATAAAATTTGTTTGATATTTCCTGTCCGTTGTATTAAAATGAATAACGCTTTCAGAATACTAACTAAATTTCTGTCGAAAATGCTTTAAACTAGCTGTAACTGAACACCAAAGTGCTGATATGCCAACATAAGGTTCTCGGTGGAATTATATGCTCTTCCCCTAGCTCAAATAAGAGATTAAACATAAATCTTTCTTCAAAAAAACTGAAAAAAGTTTTTATTTATGTAATTTATGTCCGAAGCGCATACTACCTTTTCAAATGCCGATCGATCTTGGTTCGATTTTGACTTCACTCGCTTTGTATGTGGATGACAGTCGTCAATAATACAAAAATACAAAAATAAAAAAATACAAAAATACAAAAATACAAAAATACAAAAATACAAAAATACAAAAATACAAAAATACAAAAATACAAAAATACAAAAATACAAAAATACAAAAATACAAAAATACAAAAATACAAAAATACAAAAATACAAAAATACAAAAATACAAAAATACAAAAATACAAAAATACAAAAATACAAAAATACAAAAATACAAAAATACAAAAATACAAAAATACAAAAATACAAAAATACAAAAATACAAAAATACAAAAATACAAAAATACAAAAATACAAAAATACAAAAATACAAAAATACAAAAATACAAAAATACAAAAATACAAAAATACAAAAATACAAAAATACAAAAATACAAAAATACAAAAATACAAAAATACAAAAATACAAAAATACAAAAATACAAAAATACAAAAATACAAAAATACAAAAATACAAAAATACAAAAATACAAAAATACAAAAATACAAAAATACAAAAATACAAAAATACAAAAATACAAAAATACAAAAATACAAAAATACAAAAATACAAAAATACAAAAATACAAAGGTTACTAAAGAAATTTTATTCCCAATGTTTTAAGAAAAGAAAAATATGCTTTTCAAAACCACTGCAAATAACTTTCTCTGAGAAATATCACCATTTCGGTCGTCTAGGTGTGTGTGTGTTAATTAAAAAGAGTTATGTCTGCTACTAATGATGCCAATAAACATCATTTGGCATTCCCATACGCACGCAGACAGACCATGACTAGTTCATTTTCTTCCTGCTAGTAACTTAATTCCGTGGGAAATCCCTTGCCACAGTTGCGGAGCAGTGATTCGTGAGGTTCACCGCAGGAGTTTCTTCTTTTATCTGGTTAGTGTTTCTCTATCAATCACCAACCCTCAAGCTTAATATCTTGGATAATAAGAGATTTAATGGGCAAAAAGTATTCAAATCAGTGCATTTTCCATCCTCGAATTTTCAAATTGACAAACTCTTCCCCGTGCACTTACCGTCATACTGTTCAGCAAAAAGGTGATGGCGGCGCCCGGCTTGGACGGGGGTGTCGAGCAGTTGGCCCGCAGGATGTCCCCCGGGTCGTACTTTGTGTGTTCCGTCCACAGCGTGGGCACCGAGTGGGGCAGCTCTGCAACGAGAGGGAAATGGAAGAAGCGAAATTATAATAGAAGAAAACATTACCATTGCTTATTCAAAACTTTCATTCATTACCGGGAGCTTGCTGGCGTGAAGTGGGGGGAAGAGTGCAGTTCCGCGGGAAGTTACTTTCGCCGGAAGAACCTTTGCTAAGAATTGGACCAAAGTTTGCTCCACAAAAGACGTCGTACTTTCCACTGTCATTTCATAATTAATATACTGAGCGCTTCCAGCTGAAATTTACTGCTTTTTCTGAAATTGGTAGCTGTTGGAAAATTACTGTATATGCGAGCAGAACATGAATGAAAATGTCGTGGACTTTTTTTTTTTCAAAAATATAAATAAAAACATTTAAACTAAAATTAATTTTAACGCCATGCCAAAATGGCATAAAATATGTCATATTTCGTGTCTTATAACACTTATAACACTTATAACATAAATAATTTCAATTAATTAATTTTGGAAACTCATTTTGAAAATAGATCAAACCATCCACTTTAACGACCCCTAATATTTTGTGGTCTCTATTGCAAGTTTCTGCTTGAACCTAGGAATCCGAAGGCTTGAATGGGGGAGAGCACCCAAACCTCTTTCTACTCTAAGGAACCTTTCACCCCAGGGTTCGAACTGACGACCTTTGAATTGCGAGTCCAGCCGCGATTCAACCGGAGCAGGCTTGGTTTGGTGTATTGTTTGTACTTATTGCATGGATACGACTCCCACACTTGGAATGACTTAACGGCCTAACGGCATAGCAACAAGTGAGATTGGGACCGACATTTTACTTCCCCATTCGATGGAAGGCTCGAACACATGATCATCCGCTTAAGGAGCCATTACACAACGGCAAACAAACAAACAAACAAACTCGCACTTTTTGACAGTTTGCCAGTTTGCCTGCTTTGTTTGCTGGCCTGGATTTGTCTGTACAAACGTCAACCTGCATACATTTTGCCCTGGGATGGGATAAACAAAGAGAAAAAAACCTATTGTCAAACTAAACCACTTTCAACATGGCCGCTTCTGTCAACCTAAACCAGTCCTTTCTTATGAGGAGAAAATGAGAAGTATTGTAATTTGAGTTGAAAAAAAATAAAACAATTTCAAATCAATTTCACAAATAATTGTAAATTTCATTAATAGATTGATTTAAATATTTTCAATTGAAAGGCATTTATTTGTATCGTACACCGAATGTTGACCTATCAGCATTTTATTTAAAAAAAAATACATTTCATGAACTGACGATTCTTTTGCCCATTTAAAACTATTGTTATTTTTTGCACGTTACAAAATAATGTCATCTAGATTGAACAATATTAAACCCGTGCTTCCCGTGAAATTAAAATGTGGCGTGACGGAACAACATCGTAGAACTGGACTTTAAAAGCAAACAAAAAAAATGGCCACAGTTTAGACTATTTGATTTTTTTGCACCTTTTCATTTCAACACGTTTCCAAAAATTGAAAAACAAACTTTTGCTCTTTGAAGTGAACGAATTGGTACAAATTTGAATTTTTGCCAGCCATTTCTTTCGATTCTGACACCTTAGGTCGTGCGACCTACGGAATGTTAACTTTCGCACTAACAACATTAGTCGAGTAAAAATTGCCGCTGAATTCGCTTTGTAAATGCCGGCCCCGATGCTCTTCAAGTGTGCTCCTCTTTGGGGAACTGGGAAAGATTTATTTACTTTCTTTGCGTAACGGGACAAAGACAGGAGCAGATCTAAGAAAAAATCACCCCTCCCATTTAATGACTTGCAGGCTTTTTAGGATTTTTTTAGATTTAAGTAAGAAAACGAACATTTTTTGACTCGTCGTGATCGTAAGTCGTAAGTCATCCGCGTGCTTGAGCACTGAGTTGAAAAACATCATCAAGAAAATTTGTATTGTCAAGCTATCTGTATCACAGATTGCTTGTTATTTGTATTCGATCACGAATTTTCTTGCAAAAAAACAGAAGAAGAATTCAAACTTAAACACTCAAACAGAAAACTCTATCCAGCCGTCCCGTCCCAGATTTTGCCTTGTTTGCGAGTTTGACAAACTTTCAAACACGAAAAAGTGCGAGTTTGTTTGTTTGCGATAGTGTAATAGCTCCTTTACAAACCGGACAGCGTAACCATTGGGCCAAGTCTGCTGATCTGGAACCAATACGTTGATGTGTTTCCATGACAAATTGCATAAAGAAAATTTATTTTTTCGGTTGTATTGGTATTTCCAGCTTAGATTTTGGGGTCGTTTGAAAAAGCTAGAAATCTAGTAAATTTGGTTTGGAAACTATTAAGTTGAGGCCAGACATTGGTGAAATCTGTAATTTATGGCCTATCTACAATCACTTAACTTAGGAGTGTTTGTCGTCGCGTGTTTTTAAATCGTAGTTTTAAGTATGAAATTCGACAGGAAACTGCGAGAAAAGTGACCCATTCGACGCGGGAGATCGGACTCTTCAAGAAAAGCATAGAGTTTCTTCGAAGTTCGACGAAAATGAGGAGTTTTGCGTGAAATTGCTTCACGTTTTTCTCATTCGGGCTTGTTTTGCGTGACAGGTGGTGCGGTTGTTTTCGTTTTTCACCGTTCCGTAGCGTGGTTGCGTGAAAGTTTCCTTGCAACTTGTATGCAATATTGATTGCGAGTGTTTCAAGCCAGTGGTGCCAGAGGGTTTAGAACTAAAATTAATTGTAATCTGATTTTATAAATTGAATTAATGAGGTTTTTATTTTTGTGTGAGCTTCGGAAAAAGTTGCGCATCCGGATTAGAGCGCATTTCTCGTTGATTTTTTTTTATGAAATCGTTGGTTTCGCGCGACACGTTGTTTTTTTTTCACGAGTGTTGGTCATGTAAAGGGCGCAGAGGTGAAAACGTGCAAAGATGTCTGGCGCTAAAGCACCGAACGTCATCATCATCCCTCGGAAAAAAGGGTCACTGTAATCATCCAAAATTAGCAGTGTGGTGTCTTGATTCCAGATAATATCCTTTTCAAGAAGCCTAGATATTGCTCTCTCAAATTTTTTACTATTTTTTCTTACCTTTTTTTTAATTTCTTTTACTCTCTTTTAATAATGTTTCTACCCAAATCCTCATTCTGTTGTACTTAGTTTTGCCCACCATACGACCCAACTTTTGTTTAATCCTTTACTTTTTCTTAGCGCTATCGATTTACTTATACCGTTTTAGATCAAACTCGGCAGTCTTTGAACAAATCTTTTCTATTTCGCCTCAATACTATAACTGTCCACTCTACCTATTAGATAATCACACACAAATTTTAAATGTTTCAGCTGGGTATTAAGGTAATTTATTATATGATTTTAAATGATAAATTGACATTATATTCAAATTATATATTACACTTAACACACCCTACACAATACCTATGCAACTATCAATCGGAGCGTTTGGTACGGTATGTCCACGCATCCTTCCTCCCCTCTAGATTCTGTGAAATGTGATCCGTTCTCAGAATCCTCTCTGCGGTAAACACAACGCAGTAGGGCTGGCCGCTTTAATTTTTGTAATACATTTTCGGGTGTTCTCGGGTGTACTGCAATTATTAATAATGACAAGAAAAGTGCTTGGGGCGTAATCTTATCACAAGACTTTCCAGCATGCTTTCATCGGACTGGCTGCGTTTGTGTTAGATTGTGTTAGATTAGATTAGATTAGATTAGATCTACAATCACTTAACTTAGAAAATTTCACTTAGCTTAGGAGTTTGAATCAATGGAAATGAATCTGATCTTCTACAATGAAAAGGAATAAAATTAGAAACTTGACGTATGGTTTGGAAAATTTCAAAACCTACGGTAAGTTGACGTTTCCATATCAAAGGTAAACAAACAACTGCATAGCAACGTATATCAGCCCAGCAAATTTTCTAAGTTGATTGTGGATGACGGCCGTAAGTTGTGTACATTTTCTAAGTTTTACTTTACTTAACTATTCTAAGCTAAGTGATTGTAGATAGGCCATTAGAGTCTCAAGACATATTCATAAAAAATGATGGCTATTAGGATGGTTCGAGATGGTCAATTTTTAAGAACATGCTTTTCGATTGTTTTTTGGCCCCTAAACTTGCTGTATCTTTTGACAAGAGGACAAAACTTTCTTTGGGAATGTTTTCGAGAAGTTTTTTAAATTTAATTCTATTGTGCTGGTTTAAAAAATTTAAAGGATAATAAAAATGATAAAAATCAAAATGTAAAAAGAGGGGGTGTCCATACTGATTTCCATACAAAATTGAAATGCAATGCACAAATTGTGGGCGCAACCAATTGCTGCCAAATTTTAGATAGACCTGCTTACTTTTTCTTAAGTTTGTTCTATGAAACACACCGTGGGGGCACCACAACACCATTATGCAACAATCGAACCAACCTATTTGGGTGGCCACGTGTATTTCCCCATGGCAACGGTATCATAGCAAACACCTGACGACGACCGCCCCCCCGCCCCCTCCCCTTGAACCAAGCCTGACCAACTCCAAACAAACACAGCCGGTGTAGCATGGTGTAGCCAACGAGCTAAACCAAGCGCCAGGGAACTCCCCCCGGTAGCAATCAGTTTCGCGTCACAGTTCTGCCTTGTTGGTTTGCTTTCGCAGCTTGTTTGGAGTTTGTTGACCGAACCACCAACCAAAGCAGCCCGATTTTCCATCGATTCTCGTGAGAAACCCGAAACCGTGGATTTACCAGCACCTCCCACTGCCGGAATGGTCCTGTTGCCGGAAATCTACTGCCCGGAGCAGATTGTGATACCGGAAAACTTCAACAACGTGCTCAAAGTTTACGCCAAAGGTAGGTGCCCAGGGAGGGAGGAAACACTCTTTACGATTTTTCCAATTTTTCCCCCCAGCTGTCATCCGGACGCAGCCGTTTGATTTATTGCGCTGGTCGGCCGCCTACTTCCGGTGTCTGGCCCTCGAGCGGACGCCACCGGTGAAGCCCCGCTACGAGCCCGAGCTGCGGCGGGGTCGGCTGTCCAGCGGTGCCCTGCGGGTACTAATCGATCAGGTAATTACTTTCCTCAACACGCGGTAGGTCTCCCCCGAGGAGGCGAAACTTTTCCGGGAGGTCCCCGCGGGATGTTTGTGTTTAATTTTGTGATGAGATGTAGGCAAGGGGGGGACGGACGGAAATGATTTCTTTCTTTTTTGGTGGACGGTGATTGGTTGATCCCAGGATGGCAATTAATGAAGATTTATACGAAATCGGGTGGGTAGGGGGCTGAACGGAACCAAGTTGAGATGTATTTTTCGAGTTTTTGTGTCAATTATGCTGCAAAAAAATGTTTTATTGATATTAATTCATTTTAATCATCTGGGGATCAACGGATAAACCCTAAACTTGTTTAAATTTGCGGGTTGACTGCATCGTGTATTTTTCCAATATCCTATGCAACTTCCAAACTTACTAAGTCACATAATTTCATGGTAGAGAAAATTCACCAACTAAAAAGATGATTTTCAATCATTTCTGAATGTTTCAGGAAGATATTTCGTGATAAAACTGAGTAAGAGAGGATTTAAGAGCGAGTTCACGAACAGGGCATACCCCTTTGTTTGGACCTCACCAATCTGCCTGTTGGTACATAAAAATGAAAGCTAAAAAAAAGAAGCTGTTTTTTCTGGTGTCATCCTTGGAAACGAACTTGGTTTTCAACAAATGTGAATCGAAGATTTTTTAACTTTCATTTTTAAAGGGTTAAAATAGATGAAAATATTTTTTTATGTATCTTTCTATTACGAAATTGTCTCAGGAACACGAATATGATAAAATTATCACCAGAAAATGGGATCTAAGGGGTCCCCCGAGCAAAAATTGTCAGCCAATAAATTCGGATCGAGTTGATATCTGGATGGAACACTTTTTTTATTTGAGTTTGAAAATAATGCTATTTTTTAACTAAAATGCCAATAACTCCCTTTAGATTTAACCTTTTGGGATGCTTCTCCCTGCATTTTGTGGCATTTCTTAAGCCCTTTCAGATGCATTCTGAATTTTAAATTAAATTGCTTAAGTTACCTTCTAACTTTGTGTCCCGATTTGCCCCACTTCTCGTTTACCTAGAGTGCTCATATTTTGGCCAGATGCTGGTTTTATATGTACAAACAACCCCTGAAAATTTCAGGCAGATTGCTGAGGTCGATGCGAGATGGGTATGCTTTGCTCGTGGACTCGCTCTTAAGTTCACAATGTTGCCATGTGGAAAGCGAACTGTCAAACTTTGTGAACGTTTTTTTTAAACACCGAGTTGATTTACGAGTGCCACAATATCTCGAGGTGGGATGGACCAAATTGGCTGAATTTTGGGTGAAGACTCCCAAGACATATTCTGTGTGCAAGACGATGCCCGATTTTGAATTGAAAAAAAAATACAAAAAATCAAAACAGTCGATTTTTATATGAAAAACATAAAAAATATTTTTATCTTTTTTTTTTTAAAAGTTTATAAAAATCGGCCTTCATCATGCAAACAGGACCAGTTTAACGAGTCTTCACCAAAAATTTTAGCCGATTTGGTCTGTAACGATTCTGCGTTGCACACGAAACGTTCAACAGCTTAAGCGCCACTTCCAAACGGAAGGCTGTTGTCGCAGTTGGAGGTCCGGCTAGAAACTCTCTCTTCGGGCAGGCTAAAACGGAGTGGCACCAACCAAAATGTTCATTAAACTAACCCAAAATTAAAGACCGAAAACTAAGATTTTTTTTTTACTATTAAAAATTGTGAAAGAAAACCAAGATTTGAGCCAATATTTGTGTGTATTTATTGATTTAGCTGAAACTATTGCGATATGTGACTTCGTTTACCAACTGACTTCGACCCAAGTTCACTAAGGACCGACTAAATTTGTATTATTTGTATTAAAAGAAAAGAATAAAGATTATATTTTATCTCTCAGATTAAAAGAAAAAAAACTGAGGCCAGAAACTTTTGTAGTTTTGATTATACTTTTTTATTGGGAGGAAAAGCCAAGCTAAAAAACCTCCATCTTTTGCGTGGACAATTCAACTCAGTCCAGGTGTGATCCTAACCCTTTTTCCCTACACCTTCTGACCGCTAAACGTCCCTATTTCCCTATCCGGTTCCTAAACGTCCCTACGGAGTTCGTTACTTGCGATTTGTGCGGTGCTCCCACGATGTGTCGACAATTCCGGTCCGATGTCGGCTGGATCGATCGGCGAAGGCGGGCCGATTCTTGAAGCGTGTGAGGCGAGGCGAGGCGTTACCGGCTCAGGCGTACGGTTGAGCGCCGGCGCGTGTTGTTGTTGCAGCTTTGGCGTCCTGCCGATAGATGGTGCTAGTTGTCGGGGCTTAAATCGGTCAAATGCACATGTGTTGGTGGGTCAGTGTATGCTGAGGGGCGTCATTGATCCCACAAGGACCTGCTACCAACTCAGGCGTGCGTTTCCGGAAGTCGTGGGAGTATTGAGCCGAAGCTAACCCACCCCGAAAGCAAACACGTGGCAGAGGGGTTACGGACGTGTAGCGTTATCCGTTCCCACACTGACCTCTAGCGTTCGATCCCAACGTGCTCTCGCTAAAGTGCTACGAGATGGCGTCCTAGACCGACTAAGGCGTTACCGGTGTGACGTTTTTCCGGTTGCCGCTGGGGGTGGCAATAGAGCTGTGCCAACAGCGAAAAGCAACGGGCTGTCCCCAAATTCCGACACACCAAAAGATTCTCAAAGTTCAAGATTAACAAACACTTCACTTCCGGTTCCAAAAAACGGCTTCCGATCCAGGATTGCGCTCCCAGTCGACCACGTTTGAGCTTTCCAGCTCCAGATAAGCCACCCACGTTGATGGGTTCCTAAATCAACGTGCACAAACCAATCGAACTAATTAGCGAACTCCAAATTTAAAGCGTCCAAACTAATTCTTACCTTTCTCGCTCGTTCTGATTGCGGCGGCCTCACACCTGCAAAATTACTCCTGCTAACTAGGCTCGATCACAGATCTGCCTCCAAAATTCTTCACACCTCGACTGCAAAATTTAATTTCACCAAATCAAGTACAAATTACAAAAAAAATATCACCAAAACTACCTTTTCAAGACGCACTCAATGCGGTTAACTTTAAAAAAAATCACTGCCACGATTTCACCTGATCGCAATTGACGACGATCAGAGGACGCGAAATATCACGGTCGTAATTAAACTTTTTAAACGATCCGGACTGTGTCACGAGTTCTGCCAAAGTGAACGAGAGTCAGTCTTCATCGCTTGTACGAACCGACAATCTTGGTTTTCTCCCAAATTTTACTACAAAAGACTTTTTCATTTTGCTCTCTTTCTTGTTAATTTTCAAGGACAAATTGAGCTTCAAAAAATTTACACAGGAGATGCTTCCCAAATGGCTTTAATTTTAAACCGAACACAATTTGCCTAAAAATCATTTTCATCTAACAAAACGGTGCAAAATTGGGTTTCTGCTATCCTCCCATAGGTGGCGACGATCAAATTTCCCTAATTTGGTGCGTGTCTTAGCTGACCCAACATATCTTAGCAAACATACATACAGGGACTCCCAATGATGTGGTTACAGGTCAAAGCAGTGTTAAGACATCGTGGCATTCGTTTTTTGAAACTTCAAATAGCTAAATCTTTGGTTTATAGACGAATATGACATTTTTGACGATTTACTTGTATGTGACCCCTTAAAGAAGTTTTTATCTGAAACTTTCAAATACAGTCCAGACTTGATTATTCGAACTCTCGATTATCTGAAGACCCATAGAAACCTTTGGATAATCGAATCATAACAAAATATACAGTTATCCCACATATTCGGAACATCCACCAACTCGGAACACTTTTGTGGTAATTTGTCAATAGCATACCAAATGCATCTATTCTGTCGACCCTACTATTTTTTAAACCTTTACTGCAACTGATCGCATAAATGTCCCGTATGCACTTTCATCGCTTTTGAGTTATTGATGCAGTTTGGTTCAAAATCGTGGCTCTTTCAAAAGAGTCTACAACATCCAGTACATTGTCCTAAAAATTAGGTGGAAATCTATTTTTTTTTTCGCGAAAACTCAACACGTAGCCTTATGAGCATGAGCATGAGCATGAGCATGGTTGACTGCCAATGAGCTGCTACTCCGTTATTGACAGATCAGCTGAAGTTAAACAATGAATCAAAAATGATCAGTGGGAGCCAACCATCCGTTCACTGTTTAACCCCTGAAGACCCCGACTTTATTAGTCAATACCGGCGCCCTCCCAAGAAGCCTGCAGTTCAACAAAAGGGAGGAATGTTAGTCCGATAGTTGAAGTTGCAGACTCATCAAGCACATAGTTTTTCGCTATATACTTGTTGATACCGCTTGAGACCGTTGAATCCACAGCATCTCCTTCAAGCATCACGTGATTATTTTTTTTTTGGGTTAGTGGGATAAGGTATTGGCTTTTCGATGCCTCCCGAGCTACGACGCTATGGGGAGGACTTTCATAACAGACCCGTCGGCGAGCCTTCCGAGCAACGATGCTATGGGAAGGTCTTTCTGGTAAACACACAAAATCACTCACTCACAGTTATTTTGCTCCACTATTAACTCAACGATCCAAATTGTCAGTGCGTCTTTCGTTCATTATATAGAATTGGCTTTTTCACCACAAAAAAAATTAAACCTTATTCGAAAAATTTAAACACAATCCACCCGACGCCGTGCCTTCCGATCAACGATGATATAGGAAGGGCTTTGAAAATCACAAAAGAAATCACTTTTCACTCCGCATATTTTTTACGACCACGCGCTCCCTTTGCCAATTATGCACTCTGCACTCGAACAACGACACAAAAGAGACGGAAAATAACACGAAAAAACAGGACTGCACGTCCCCACAAGCACCGCACTACTGATCACTTAACACGTAGCCTTATGTGTGGGACAAATGCGTTTTTCTCAGCTTGCTGTTTTTGCATTTGGGACATTTATACAAACATGGGCAGTTTACTTGAATATTTTCTGGCTATTTCACTAGTAAATACAGGACTTTTAAAACAAAAAACTGCATTTCAAGACATGTCCAGAGCAGCAAAACACTGACAACGACAAGAGACAACGGTGTGTTTTTGTGATTCGATTATCCAAAGTGATATGTATCCATGGCCTAGCATAAGCATAAGCATAGGTGCCCACCCGCAGTTGCTACTCCGTTATTGACCAGGACCTCCAGAAGTTACATCCACGAGCCGTGGAAGATGAGTGGGAGCTATCTTTCCTCGCTTCGCAACTTCTCAAAGGCCCCTATCATGCTGATGAATAGCGGCGCCGGCCACGACCAGTAGTAGGGTCACGGGGAAGTGGATGGGAATGTTAGTCCGATACTTGAGTGATAGAGACCACCCAATCGACTGCATCTCCGACAAAGTATCACATGAGTTTTGAGGGGGTTAGTAGATGGGTATGAGGTCAGGATTCACGAGTGGCAGTGATGTGACCATGAGCATTTTGTTTATCGGTTGAAAATGTTAAATCTTAGGCAGCCGGCTGCGGAAAGATAGATAATTGATTATTTAAAAAGTTTTTTTTATCGAACGCGTGCCAGGGCTGGACTTATCAGTATATTTTTACTGTTTTTACAATTTAGATAACGCGAGCAAATTTCAAAAATAGTAAAAAAAAGGACACTTTACTCTTCATAAAATCGATAGTTTGATGAGTTAATACTAAAACTGCCAGTTGGAATATTTTTTTACGATCATTTACGACGAAAATTATCGCGAAAAAACAGGACTGCGCATCCCCAGAAGCACTGCACATCAATTATAATAACCAATCACCCCATGCACACAAACAGCGACACAAAAGAAATGAAAATAAGCATGCAAAAACAAGACAGCGCGTCCCCGTGGGCAGCGCACTTATGATCCTAAAGTGATATTTATCCATGGCTTTCGGATAATCTAGTCTGGACTGTAATTGAAAATGAAAAGCCTGTGGTATTTGTTTTCATTTCGATCGTATTTGTTTTCATTTTGATCGTATTTGTTAAACAATAATTGGTTCTATTTCCTGTTAATGGTGAAGGCCCCCTGACATCCACTTTTTACTCTTTCCTTCAGCTTGGCAAAGGCTTTTTCGTCCAAAAACGGATCCTGCAGGAAAAATGGCAAGGATTATGCCTGCCGGAAGTAAGCAACTTTACGATTCTTTGGTTCCAATAACTTTTGCTGAAACAAGCAACAAGAAACACACACACACACACACACACACACACACACACACACACACACACACACACACATCAAACCCACAAATCTCAAACCGCATCGAATAGTTTTCGGATCCTCCTCTTGGTTTCGGAAAAACTTTGTCCTTTGACTCCGGGTTCTGACTTTGTGCCCGTTGTGTGACTATTCCCCTTTTTTCCCTACCCCATCGAACAGGACGACCTATTGAACCTCCTGTCGCTGTTGCGGATGCTGGACTGGCCCCAGTTGCACTGGCTCAAGATTGTGGCCGTCTTCATTGGGCAGTTGAGTGACGTAAGTCTTGGCCAAGCCCTGCACTTTGTGCTGTTGTGTTGCTCTAATGGGCGAACTTCCTCCTCCTTCGCAGAGTCTGTCTCGGACGGCCGAAATGATCTGCGAGCTGCTGACCGAGGAACCGGAAGGTGGCCCAGCGCCGATTCCGCTGTGGATGTTCAAGGAGTGCTTCCTGGCCGTGGCCCGGCTCGATTGTGGCGCACTGCAGACATTCGTCGATGGGAGGAAAGTTTTGTAAGTAGAGTTGTTTTTTTTTTCGTGGGAATGGGACGTCGGAAGCTGATGAAAGTTGAAAAGCGCCAGTTTAGTGCCGGAAATGGCGGTTGGCGTCGAGAGTTTCAGCATTTTTGAATGACCCATTCTCAACCCAATACCTCCCTAGTAATGTTCATGATTGTTAATATCAATGAAATCGTCACTGTCGCACGTGAATATTGGGCCAAATTGAGTTTAGAACGCCATTTTGTGCAGCTTAAAATTCCTCACATTTTGACCTTCACAGATTCCCAAATTCGATTTCAATCCTGAGATATTCAATAAGAACCGAAAATAAATTTATGCATTTTTGTCGCCTTTCATGTCAAAGAAGTATAATCTTGTCGTGCTAACATGACACACCCTGAAAATTTATGTAAGTGCGACAACTGGCCAAAGGGATTTCAGGTCAGAACGAGTTTGACACAGGTAAAAGCCCGACTACCGTAAACATGACTCGAGACTCTAAAAATCAAATTCAATCAAACTTTGGAACATTCCACAGATTGGTCAACCAAACAAAACGTGTTTGTTATTGTTTGTATCGTGTGCTCTTGTTTTCGTTTATTCATGGTCAAACATTAAAACGCGTTTTTCTCGGAACTTAAAAAAGCAAGATACAACGCCAAAGTAAATTGTTATGATACTTTCGAAAAAAATAAATTAAATTTTTGAATCAAATTTAACATTTCAAAATGGTCAATTATTCAAAATTACAAACAGCAAAATTGATTCCCAAACATTAAAAATATTTTTTTCGAATGGTTCAGAAAATTGGAAATATCGTTTGTTATTGAGCAATTCTCTACGAAATCGGTCTTTTTTCTTCAATTTTATTTTTTTTGTATTTTTTAATCCGGCTGAAACTTTTTTGGTGCCTTCGGTATGCCCAAAGAAGCCATTTTGCATCATTAGTTTGTCCATATAATTTTCCATACAAATTTGGCAGCTGTCCATACAAAAATGATGTATGAAAATTCAAAAATCTGTATCTTTTGAAGGAAATTTTTGATCGATTTGGTGTCTTCGGCAAAGTTGTAGGTATGGATACGGACTACACTGGAAAAAAATGATACACGGTAAAATTTTTTTGTGATTTTTTTATTTAACTTTTTATCACTAAAACTTGATTTGCAAAAAACACTCTTTTTATTTTTTTTTATTTTTTGATATGTTTTAGAGGACATAAAATGCCAACTTTTCAGAAATTTCCAGGTTGTGCAAAAAATCATTGAGCGAGTTATAAATTTTTGAATCAATACTGATTTTTTCAAAAAATCGAAAAATTGGTCGAACAAATTTTTCAACTTCATTTGTAAAATCGAATTTGCAATCAAAAAGTACTTTAGTGAAATTTTCATAAAGTGCACCGTTTTCATGTTAAATCCATTTTTAGGTGACTTTTTTGAAAATAGTCGCAGTTTTTCATTTTTTAAAAATAGTGCACATGTTTGTCCATTTTTGAAAAAAATATTTTTGAAATGCTGAGAAAATTCTCTATATTTTGCTTCTTCGGACTTTGTTGATTTGACCTTTATTTGCTGAGATATTGCAATGCAAAGGTTTAAAAACAGGAAAATTGATGTTTTCTAAGTCTCACCCAAACAGCCCACCATTTTTAATGTCGATATCTCAGCAACTAATGGTCCGATTTTCAATGTTAATATGTGAAACTTTTGTAAAATTTTCCGATCTTTTCGAAAACAATATTTTCAAAATTTTCAAATCAAGCCTAACATTTCAAAAGGGCTAAACATTCAATATTACGCCCTTTTAAAATGTTAGTCTTGATTTGAAAATTTTGAAAATATTGTTTTTGAAAAGATCGGAAAATTTTACAAATGTTTCATATATTAACATTGAAAATCGAACCATTAGTTGCTGAGATATCGACATTGAAAAATGGTGGGCTGTTTGGGTTAGACTTAGAAAACATCAATTTCTAAGCAACTAAAAGTCGTATCAACAAAGTCTGAAGAAGCAAAATATAGAGAATTTTCTCAGCTTTTCAAAAATATTTTTTTCACTACTCACACTTTCACATGTGCACTATTTTTAAAAAATGAAAAACTGCGACTATTTTCAAAAAAGTCACCTAAAAATGGATTTAACATGAAAACGGTGCACTTTATCAAAATTTAACTAAAGTACTTTTTGATTGCAAATTCGATTTTACATCGAAAAATGAAGTTGAAAAATTTGTTCGACCAATTTTTCGATTTTTTGAAAAAATCAGTATTGATTCAAAAATTCATAACTCGCTCAATGATTTTTGCACAACCTGGAAATTTCTGAAAAGTTGGCATTTTATGTCCTCTAAAACATATCAAAAAATAAAAAAAAAATAAAAATAGTGTTTTTTGCAAATCAAGTTTTAGTGATAAAAAGTTAAATAAAAAAATCACAAAAATTTTTTACCGTGTATCATTTTTTCCAGTGTAGTCCGTATCCATACCTACAACTTTGCCGAAGACACCAAATCGATCAAAAATTTCCTTCAATAGATACAGATTTTTGAATTTTCATACATCATTTTTGTATGGACAGCTGCCAAATTTGTATGGAAAATTATATGGACAAACTAATGATGCAAAATGGCTTCTTTGGGCATACCGAAGGCACCAAAAAAGTTTCAGCCGGATTAAAAAATACAAAAAAATCGAATGACCGAAATCCTAGAGAACTGCTCTATTATCATTTTATCATTTTATTATTTTAAGAAGGATAATTATTTTTTAAGATATTTTTATTAGAAAAAGGCTGTTTGGATGAGACTTTAAAAACATAAATTTTTTTGTTTCTTTTTCTTCAATTAGCATCTCGATATCTCTTAAAAAATAATTTCAGAAATGGGCAATCATGGAAACTATGCATACAAAAATCGAAAAGCTGGAATATTTCAGTGAACATTTAAGGCCGATGCAAATATTTAAAAAAGTTTTTGTCCCTCGGCCCTGGTCGAGGTCAAGGGGGGAGGGGCAAAAAAATAAAAAAATATAAAAATTTAAATAACAAGTCATAATCTTCACATTTAAATGAAAAAAGTGTTTTAAAGTGCATTTTACACTAGTTCAGTTGTTTTGCAATCTCTAGTTTTCAAAAAATCTAAGATCTGACAAAAACAAAAATTGTATCGAAAAAAAAAAAGATTTTGCATCGAAAATTTTCAAAAAATCTTAAGATTTTTTAATAAACCCAAACATGCTAAAAATGGTTTTAAACGCAGGAGAATGTATTTTAATTTGATTTCAGCTGGTTGCCCTTGAATTTTCATTGAAATTTTGAAGTTTATTGCAAAAATATTTTTTTTGCCCCCTGATTTTTCGGGCCAATTTTGAAGGGGGGGGAGGGGTGACAAAAACTTTTAAAAATATTTGTACCAGCCTAACTTCAAGTGGTTAATTACAATGAAGAATTTTTTGATTTAAAAATTGAAACTGAAGTAAATAAAAGTTCGTGTAAAATTTTTATATTCCAGGTTGAGGTACACGAAAAAAAATGTATTTTTCACATAAAATCAATTTTCTTCAAATCCTTCAGTGATGTGAAAAAATATTTTTTTCCGTGTATCAATTTGTGAGCTGAATTCGAAACAATTTTCCACAAATAAATTATATTATTCCATATCAAAAAACATGGAATTCTAAAATCATTATATGTTAGGGTGACAAGAAAAAAAAGACATCATAGATACCTCCTAGCTCGATTTTTTGCAAATATTTTTAAAAGTTTATGTCGCCCCTCCCCCAAAATAAAAATATTTTTTCAAAAAAATATCAAAATTTTAATATAAATAGAAGTCTAATCAACTGAGAACAATCTTAAATGCCTTTTTTTGCATTGATAATCATATTTGACATGTTTGGAGTTTGGACTCGTTTAAAAATATTTTGAACTTTTATAAAATTACTATGTACAGCACCGAAAAAACAAATTTCTCGCAAAAATAAAATTTTCGTCAGTATTTAGAAATTTTGGAAATCAATGATTGCAAAACAACTGGACAGGTGTATGATGCATTTTTAAACACTTTTCTCATTCAAATGTTGACACCGTGGCCTGTAATTTCAATTTTTAGCTTTTTTGAGATTTTCCCCATATAAACTTCAACGATGCAAAGCGATTCATATACCTTAACCGATTTGACTCAAACTTGGCCTAAAAAATCTAGCTACGGGGTATCTCTTGAGCTTCAAAAAAAAATGTTTTCTATTCCACGTTTATTCTTCGTTTATAAAAAGAAATGCTTGAAAATTAAACGATATCCCTTGTAATGCAAATACTGCAAACAATTTAAAAGTAGAATAAGTAGCTCGATCAACTTTCAAAAACTTTTCTTGCCCAACTGGTTCATCCGTTTTCCTTCTCCTTCCTTCCATTATCGAACCCACCTCCGGTGGTGACCTCACGCTCACGCCACGTTAGAGAGGACGGCCAACTCGAGCGGAAGCGCCCGATGACGGAGATGCCAAAAGTTTTATCGTCAGTTTCGTTCAAAAACGCCATCATCGACAAGTACAAGAGCATCATGGTGAGTACCTAGTCCAAGTCGACAACAACTTCTTTTTTTCCTTCTTCTTTAGTTTCAAAGTGGGGACAATTTGTCGTTTCTCGAGTGTCGATAGTTTGCGGTTGCTGTAATTTATCTTCGTTTTAGGGAATCGATACCAAGTTGGACCGCGGGGACGCGGAGTTGCTGTCGGTTGAGGAGAGGTTCGAGGAGTTGTCGGAGGTTCCGTCGCGGATTGATTCGGATTTTCGGTTTGTCGGGGATGAGACCGATCCGGGTGAGGTGGTACGACGAGCACCGGATTTTGAGAGTGTGATTGTTTTGCTGGATGAGCTGCGCGAGGAGAGGCTGAAGGAGCAGTTGAGTACGGTGGCGATTTCCGAAGCAAAGCTGGAGCGAGCTAAGGAGCGATCGCAACGATTGGAAGATCTGCGGGAGGGTTTGCCCGAGTATGATTATGAGAAGTTGATGGAAGCGGAAAGGCAGCAATTGCTGAAAGACATGGGACCTCCGTGGTTGTTGCTGTATTTGTTTTCACGTTCTACGGGCCGGGACCGATCGTACAACTACTTGGAGGAGACTTCACTGGAGGATGAAGGTTCGGTTGCGGGGTTCTCCAACGATAGCTTCGACATGCGGGGAGCTGAGCGGTTGGACGTTGAGGAAGGAGACGAGGAATATCACAGCGTTGAACGCCGTCGATCGTCGACTTACTCAATGCCGGCTTCGGTGCGATCGCGGATGAGCTCGATCTATTCGTCTGCGACGCGTATCGCGAACGAAGTGTTGTCCAGGATCATCTGTATGGTAGACGAAGCCATTATCGACGGTGAGTGCAGTCTGTCGGTGGCATCGATTGCGAGCTTCATCGAGCGCAAGAGTCATGATGAAAGTGCGAGGATAAGCGAGCATGACTTTTCGACGTTGAAGGACTTTATGGAGGAAGCGCAGCGTAAAGAGTTGGAGGTGAAGGATCTGAATCAGCTGTATCACTTTTTCGTTGGGGAAAGCTTCAAGGCAGCTGCCGATGAACCGAAGCGAGATCGTAGCAAGGAGATAACGTCGATCTTCGAGGCAAGTGGGATCGAAGTGGATAATACGCTGCTGGATGCGCAAATCTCGGAGAACATGATCCTGGGATTGGTCCAAAAGGAACCGGAACCGGTGCCAACGCCAGACTTGTCTCCTCGTCAAATACCGGCAGATGAAGCCGTACTCCACGTAACAGCTCCAGATCTGGAAGCTGTTCTGGAAGACGAAGAGGAGCCGCCAGAAGAACCCAGTGAGGAGCAAGCACCATCACCACCGGAAGTGGCCACCCAAACGGATCCCCTAAACGTCAAATGTACCGAACTGATGCGCCGCAGAACGTTGACGCGCAGCTCGGAGCTTATGGTGGAGTACAGCTGCCGAATTCCGCCCATTCCTGGAATTGGACCTCCGTTGAGCGAAGACGTCATCCAGGCATTTTTGGGCTACTTGGCCAAGCGAGCCATTCACCAGCAGGGGTTGATTTATCCGAGGAATTTCCGGGAGACGCCCTGTCCGAAAATTGGTTAGAGCTGTCGTCACCCGCTCGCGAAATGAGTAAGTGCTTCGCATTAGCGACGGAAATGGAACATCATTAATCACATTCGTGTGTCTTTGTCGCGTGGGACCAATATTGCATATTAGTGTTACACAGAGATAAGTGTGCTGGTGGAATTCAATAAATTTATAGAATGAAACAACACCCACTCGTATCAATCACTTTCGAGTGCTCTCCAGGATGTGCAGAAATTGGATTTGCCACGTGTCTGTTTCAAATACAATTATCACTCGTGTTTCATCGGAAGAAACGTTTCAATAGCCTCCCACAACATTGTATTCAATTCATCTTATCCCTGTTTGTTACGAGCTACTGTTGACCACAGGAGTTGGAATGGGAAGGAAGATTGCTTGATGGTCACATCCCAATTTTAATTTTAATTATATTAGGAAAAAAAAGCTGTTCTTCCCTGAAAGCTGCCAGACAGCGTCTAGGTCCTTTTAGACAAAACTTCATTCACTATAGTTAAGAGACAACAACGGACAATTTATTCACCCACTTGAGAGATGAATGATGCATTCCCAAACCTAGAGTTCCAAACAATTTCCCGGACGCCGGACGGGCACAACAAAGAACACTTTCCGAAAATTTTCCATCGGCGGAAAATGACAATGAATGGCAAAAAGCAGCAGCAGCAGCATCCGGTGCTGAAAATGATAAATTATGCCATGCTTGATAAATTAAGGACAATTTCTCGGTGCTGCCGGGTGGAAACTTCTGTGTGTAGAAGAATGTGTGTTTGTGTATGGGACTATCTAATGTTTGGAAAGCGCGTCAGAAGGACCCATTTAAAGTACATCCTTCATACTAAATGCTGGATTAATGATGCCGACAGTTTTCGAGTGGCGAATTTATACAGCAGCGTTAAATGCCTTCTCGGATGGTGGGGGTGGTCAAAGGCAAGCACACGCACGTTACACTAGAGCAGCTAGAGCTTAATTAGAATTGTAATTTGGATGGTTGATGGCTTTTTCATCAGTTCAAATAGGTTAGATGCACCGGTTTTGGGCCAGCTAAGCATAGCGCACTATTAAATTGATGTATTCTAAATGGCTCAGTGTTGATGCTAAAGCTCGTACATTGTCGATTTTTCGATAAAATTAATTTACATCGTTGTATCAGCCTGAAACAATTCACACATATTTCGGGCCTATTGTTCCGAGAAGGGTAGAGTAGTTATCAATGAGTAGGGCGTCCAATTTTCCCGGGTTTTGAATTTCCCGGGAAACGGGAAAAATATTTTTGAAATCCCGGGAATTCCCGGGATCCCGGGATTTTTTTTTAAAACAACCATAAAATCTAAGTTTTTATTGAATTTGTTATGTTTTTCAAGCTTACTAATATAGAATTAGCTCAATACTGTTAATTTTTGATATTTTAAACTTCAATCTAAACAAGAAGAGCGATTTTCAGTTTGTTTAAAAAATATTAAATACTGTTGTTTTTTGTTGTGCTTTGGATTTTTAATGAATCATGATTTTTAATCCAATGTGATTTAAATTATTTCATATTAATCATCTTAAAATCATTAAAAATTTCTTTTATTTTTCATAGGAAATGACTTCTTACGCTTAAAGAATTTCATTGAAACTGTAAACAAAAACAAGAAACGAAAACAAATAAAATGATACCATCCAATGTTAAATTTTAGAAAAGTTTATAATTTCATGTTTTACAAAAAAAAAAAAATTAAAAAATTATCTTAAAGCCACTACCGCCAACTGAGGGAAATCGGGACTGCAGTCTGAATAGGTTCAGGATATTTTAGAGCAATCCCAGGCAGACGGTAATAACAAAATTAATAATATTTCAATAACAAATCCTGTTAAAATAACAAAAAGTGTTATTATTTTATCCTGAAGTTCAACTTCAAGAAGAAAAAATAATAACAGTTTCTGATAAACTAACAAAATTTGGTATTGAAGTGATATAACATTGAAAATGTTTAATAACACGCTAAAAAGAGGAAATGTTATACATTTCAAAAACTCTCCTAATAACAAAATTTGTTATTCGTTCGGTATACTGACTTAGAAATAAAATTATCATAAATCGCACAAATGGAAAAGTTTCTAAGTGTCCATAACACAATCTGTTATTATTTTTTCTTTTGTTAAATATGTTTAGATCTTTGGGAAAATTTTGACCAATTTCGTCGGGGTCATTATTTTGGCCATGAAATGGGGTCCTTAACATTCCAACGCCCAAGGCTCCAAAAAAGTTGGAACGGTAACTTCAACTCAACGGATCTCGGGCATAACTCAACCAATCAAGATGATTCTTCTTTCCAGTGATTTGTTAGGATGTCTAGATGATTCTAGAACTTTGCAGAACTTAATTTGATCAAATCTGTAATTTTTGCGATTAAAAACATCGTTCCAACTTTTTTTTTCGCGTACAAAAAAAAATTCGCCAAAAATTCCGCGGAGGCAGTCGTTTTGAAAAAAGGTGGAACGATTTTTTCGGTCGCAGAAATTACAGATTTGATCAAATTAAGTTCTGCAAAGTTCTAGGATCATCTAAACATTCTTACAAATTACTGGAAACAAGAATCGTCCCGATTGGTTGAGCAATCCCCGAGAACCAGCGAGTTGAAGTTACCGTTCCAACTTTTTTGGGAGGCTTGGGCGTCCGTGTAAGTTGGACATGCGTTGGGCGTTCCAGTGTTAAGCTAAAATTATTCTGAAAAGTTGAAATTTTGAAAGTTGATTTTTTTAATTTTTTGATATACCCCCTAAGGGACTTTGTTTAAAATGGTTAGAACTATGGGATAATTTTGACCAATTTCGTCAGGATCTTTATTTTGGCCATGAAATGGGGTCCTTAAGCTAAAATTATTCTGAAAAAAATGAAATTTTGAAAGTTGATTTTTTTAATTATTTGATATACCCCCTAAAGGACATTGCTAAAATTGGCTAGAACTATGGGATAATTTTGACCAATTTCGTCAGGGTCATTATTTTGGCCATGAAATGGGGTCCTTAAGCTAAAATTATTCTGAAAAGTTGAAATTTTGAAAGTTGATTTTTTTAATTATTTGATATACCCCCTAAAGAACTTTGTTAAAATTGGCTAGAACTATGGGATAATTTTTACCAATTTCTGTGGGATTATTATTTTGGCCATGAAATGGGGTCCTTAAGCTAAAATTATTCTGAAAAAAAAATGAAATTTTGAAAGTTGATTTTTTTAATTATTTGATATACCCCCTAAAGGACATTGCTAAAATTGGCTAGAACTATGGGATAATTTTGACCAATTTCGTCAGGGTCATTATTTTGGCCATGAAATGGGGTCCTTAAGCTAAAATTATTCTGAAAAGTTGAAATTTTGAAAGTTGATTTTTTTAATTATTTGATATACCCCCTTAAGAACTTTGTTAAAATTGGCTAGAACTATGGGATAATTTTTACCAATTTCTGTGGGATCATTATTTTGGCCATCAAATGGGGTCCTTAAGCTAAAATTATTCTGAAAAAATGAAATTTTGAAAGTTGATTTTTTTAATTATTTGATATACCCTCGAAAGGACATTGCTAAAATTGGCTAGAACTATGGGATAATTTTGACCATTTTCGTCGGGGTCATTATTTTGGCCATGAAACGGGGTCCTTAAGCTAAAATTATTCTGAAAAGTTGAAATTTTGAAAGTTGATTTTTTTAATTATTTGATATACTCCCTAAGGGGTTTTACTAAAATTGGCTAGAACTATGAAATAATTTTGACCAATTTTATCGGGGTAATCTATTTCACCATGAAATGGGGTTTCAAGCTAAAATTAATCCGATTAATTAACTTTTGAGAGTTCATTTTTTTAAATTTTGTTTGATTCCCTAACGGAATTGATTTATTTATTGAGAATTTTTGATGTGTGAATAACAAAAACTGTTATTATTTTCACAGAGCCAGGAAGTCGGAGCTGACGTTGAAGTTCGAGCTGAAGTGAGACCTCGGAGACTGCATCGGGTTCAACAAATTTTCAGCAACTTTTACTTGGAGTCGGAATCTGTGAAGTCGGGTATTTTTAGAGAACTGAAGTCGTCGTTGACGTCATATCCTGCATCCAGAGTCGGAGTTGTCTTCAAAGTATGGATTCAAAGTCGCTTGGAGGTACCCGACTCTGCAGCCCTGACTAGTACAGAGGAGTTATGGCAACTGCAGGTTTATTTTCAAATGGCAAATAAACCAAAACAATAACTTTTTTTGTTATGGAGACATACCAGTTCAATAACAATTTTTGTTATTTTGCGGCTCCACCTCTCCGCACAAAATAACAAATCTTGTTATTCATGCATGATTCCTTCTGTGTTATTGGTTTGTTATTGCAATAACAACATAATAACAGTTTAAGTTATTCTTCGAACAAATCTTTGTTATTGATTTTTGTTATTTTAACAACTAATCCGATCATCCCAATAACATATTTCGATCTTCTCACAATATCAAAAACTGACCTTCTCAAGTTGTTTCCGTCTGCTCGGGAGGTCGGATCGGCTCTTAAAATTTGAGTTTGAGTAGAACAAAGTGATTTGAACCTTGCGTGATTTTTTTGTGTCAGTTTTCTATCATTTTGACTTCGAAATGATTTCATTTCCAGGTAATGAGTTGCTTAATTTTAACTATGAAATCTTTTTTACCCTCAAAATCACGAACAACTCTTGAAGTCGATGAACCACCTCTCTAGAGACGTTAAAAGAGCGAAAAATCAAAGAAGCTCCTTTACAAAGGTGAAGAACACGGGAGAGCAGCGATAGCTCAAAAGTTCTCTCTTCAAGAGGGTAATTTATTAACGAAAGTGCACTTCATTTTGGCATGATTTTACTTCGGGGATGTTGGAGATGAGGACGGAAGGTCTGCGAAAACGAAGGAAACATAATTTTGGTTGATGATCCTTCAATTTTGGAGAGAAGCTAAAAGATACTTTTTGCTTTTTTGAGAAGAGGAAAAATGTATAAAATTGGCCGACATTATCTCTTGAAGTTGAAAAAATGAATAATTCATTGATTTTTGTACAGTACAGGAAAAACAGAATAATAACCTACACTAAATTACACATTTTCAATATCATGAAAATGGTAACCCGGGCAGAAGGTAATAACAAAATTAATAATATTTCAATAACAAATCCTGTTAAAATAACAAAAAGTGTTATTATTTTATCCTGAAGTTCAACTTCAAGAAGAAAAAATAATAACAGTTTCTGATAAAATAACAAAATTTGGTATTGAAGTGATATTATATTGAAAATGTTTAATAACACGCTAATAAGAGGAAATGTTATACATTTCAAAAACTCTCCTAATAACAAAATTTGTTATTCGTTCGGTATACTGACTTAGAAACCAAATTACCATAAATCGCACAAATGGAAAAGTGTCCATAACACAATCTGTTATTATTTTTTCTTTTGTTAAATATGTTTAGATCTTTGGGATAATTTTGTCTAATTTCGTCCCCTAAGGGACATTGCTAAAATTGGCTAGAACTATGGGATAATTTTGACCAATTTCGTCGAGGTCATTATTTTGGCCATGAAATGGGGTCCTTAAGCTAAAATTATTCTAAAAAGTTGAAATTTTGAAAGTTGATTTTTTTTTTAATTATTTGATATACACTCAAACCCCGATGGTTTGACACCAACTGTAGTCAAACGAACGGTGTCACTTTTTAGTTTGACACCCCTTTTACACGGAGTTCACACATACTATCAAACGTTTGTTTCAATAGTGTGCGTAAGCTCCGTGTAAAAAGTGACAGTTCGTCACTTTTTAGTTTGACTTTGACCAACCAACGGGGTACAAACTAAAAAAGTGTCAAACGAAAAAGTGACCAACCACCGGGGGTTGAGTGTACCCCCTAAGGGACTTTGCTAAAATTGGCTAGAACTATGGGATAATTTTGACCAGTTTCGTCGGGGACATTATTTTGGCAATGAAATGGGGCAATCAAGCTAAAATAATTCTAAAAAGTTGAAATTTTGAAAGTTGATTTTTTTAATTATTTGATATACCTCCAAAGGGACTTACCTAAAATTGGCTAGAACTATGGGATAATTTTGACCAATTTTGTTGGGGTCATTATTTTGGCCATGAAATGGGGTCCTTAAGCTAAAATTATTCTAAAAAGTTGAAATTTTGAAAATTGATTTTTTTAATTATTTGATATAGGGACCATCCATAAACCACGTGGACACTTTAGGGGGGGGGGGGTTATTGCGATTGTCCACGGTCCATACAAAAAAGTTTTTTTTTGTATGGAGAATTGTCCACGAGGGGGGGGGGGAGGGGGGGGGTAACAAATTCCCAAAAATGTGTCCACGTGGTTTATGGATGGTCCCATACCCCCTAAGGGATTTTACTAAAATTGACTAGAACTATGAAATAATTTTGACCAATTTTATCGAGGTCATTTATTTCACCATGAAATGGAGTTTCAAGCTAAAATTAATCCGATAAAATTAACTTTTGAGAGTTCATTTTTTTTTTATTTTGTTATATTCCCTAACGGAATTGATTTATTTATTGAGAATTTTTGAAGTGTGAATAGCAAAAACTGTTATTATTTTCACAGAACCAGGAAGTTGGAGCTGACGTTTAAGTTCGAGCTGGAGTGAGACCTCGGAGACTGCATCAGATTCAGAAAATTTTCAGCAACTTTTACTTGGAGTCGGATTCTGTGAAGTCGGGTATTTTTAGAGAGCTGAAGTCGTCGTTGACGTCATATCCTGCATCCAGAGTCGGAGTTGTCTTCAAGTATGGATTCAAAGTCGCTTGGAGGTACCCGACTCTGCAGCCCTGACTAGTACAGAGGAGTTATGGCAACTGCATGTTTATTTGCAAATTACAAATAAACCAAAACAATAACTTTTTTGTTATGGAGACATACCAGTTCAATAACATTTTTTGTTATTATGCTGCTCCACCTCTCCGTACAAAATAACAAATCTTGTTATTCCTTCATGATTCCTTCTGTGTTATTGGTTTGTTATTGCAATAACAACATAATAACAGTTTAAGTTATTCTTCGAACAAATCTTTGTTATTGATTTTTGTTATTTTAACAACTAATCCGATCATCCCAATATCATATTTCGATCTTCTCACAACATCAAAAACTGACCTTCCCAAGTTATTTCCGTCTGCTCGGGAACAGAAGGTGTGAAAATTTCCAAATACATAATACCCTAATCCCCCGAGGGTCACTCATCCACACAGCAATCAGTCTTCGCACAGGTGTTGTCACTTTGTCTAACTCTCGCTTCAAATTATCTATAAGCATATTGTGTGTGTTTGTTTTTCTCGAGTGCTGTGGAGCATAAATTTGCAGCCCGCCAAAAATTTTCACGGCCCATCACCTTGCCACGGCTGCTGGCTTTAAATCTCCCTAAACTATGGGGACGGATGGATGGACGGACGGAAAAAGCACCTGTTTGTTGTTTCTCTGCACGGGGAGATTTGCGGGTATGACGACCCTCTGTGAGAACCAGGTGTTCTAATCTGAGGGGTTCTTCAAGTGGAAAATTTGAGCGATATATTTTCATGCATGTGAAATATGGTGCCACGTTTTGTTTTGAAACGAAAAATAAAGTAACTAAGGAAAAAAAATTAAACAAAGCATGAAATCAAACAATAAATAACTTAATTTCACCCGTTTAAATGTAAGGCTTGACTTGACGCCATTTTTGTGCTTTTTGGGTTTCAAGTGTAAGTTTAAGTTTTTTTTTAATAAACTGGTGAATTTTTTTCTAATCTTGTTTCGGAAAACATAAATGGTTTTATGGTTAATTTCACCATTTCTGTTCCAACCTAAGAAAAATCTTTATTCCAGTTATCAAAAAATCGTTTCAGTGTTTTCAGGCATTTTTATTGGTACTTATCCCGGGCAGACGGTATTAACAAAATTAATAATATTTCAATAACAATTCCTGTTCAGATAACAAAAAGTGTTATTATTTTATCCTGAACTTCAACTTCAAGAAGAAAAAATAATAACAGTTTCTGATAAAATAACAAGATTTGGTATTGAAGTGATATTATACTGAAAATGTTTAATAACACGCTAATAAGAGGAAATGTTATACATTCCAAAATCTCACCTAATAACAAGATTTGTTATTCGTTTGGTATTCTGAATTAGAAATAAAATTATCATAAATCGCACAAATGGAAAAGTTTTTAAGTGTCCAAAAAACAATCTGTTATTATTTTTTCTTTTGTTAAATATGTTAAGATCTTTGGTATAATTTTGTCCAATTTCGTCGGGGCTATTATTTTGGCTATGAAATGGGGTCCTTAAGCTAAAATTATTCTAAAAAGTTGAAAATTTGAAAGTTGATTATTTTTTATGATTTGATATACTGCCGCTCTAATCGTGTCCGTCCCATATGCAAAAAGAGAGTGCTGAGATAACGCAGTGAGAAGCCCAAAAAAAGTTTCACCATTTTTTTCATTCTAAACCAACATTTTCTATATAATTTTTTATACAGTTATTTCGATATCAGTCTAAAAAACACCACTATCATAAATTTGATTTAAAAAATTAACAATTTGATGGTAAATTTGTGAAATTTTCAACAAGAGACCGACTTGACTTTATTTGTCCATAAATAAAGGCAGGTCAGTCATGGTATCAAGGTAGGCTTGAACATTTACACCAGAGATTCATCCTGATTCAACTGTCATTTCCAGGTTTGTTTTGGAAGTTTTCCAAGTAATTAATGGTCACCAAATGATACAAATTTGTTTATTTCAGATTTTTATAGGATTCCAAGATACAAAAATATGACCAGCAACGACACCAGAAATTTAAGAAATACAGAGGCAAATGACATATTGATGCAAATCTCAACTGCTTAACCGTAGGAATTAATTTCAAAAAAATCCGCTTTTCGGAGGTGGAATCTTTTCCAGAACCAGGATCAAGCCTATTAATTCAAAACAATATAGAACTAATTGTATGGTGTAGACATTAGCCATAACGGTATGCATTTTATTTTTTCTATTCGTGGTTTTCCCTTAAAGAAGAAAAAAAAAGCAAAAAAGGTTTGGATTATTTCGTTTTAAATATTCAAATATTTCATCAGAAATGAACAGATAATGATATTTTTATGCTTTACGTATTCATAAAGACATACTCTGTAAAATTTAAACAATTCTGCATCCACTCAAACGATTTGCGAGACATTTCTATATGAGAAACTGACTTGCCTTTATTTTGCATATGGGACAGCACGAAAGTCATATTTATTTTGGAATTTTTAGAACAAACATTACTTGTTCATTCAATAGGCTAAAATAACATGTAAAAACAAGACTTTTGTGAAGTTTATCTCATTTTTGACAAAAATACATATGGGACGGACTAGATTGGAGCGGCAGTATACCCCCCATAGGACTTTGCTAATAATGACTAGAACTATGGGATTATTTTGACCATTTTCGTCGGGGTCATTATTTTAGCCATAAAATGGGGTCCTAAGCTTAAATTATCGTTAAAAGTTGAAATTTTGAAAGTTGATTTTTTTAAATTATTTGATATTTTATTTAATTGTTTTCCCCCTAAGGGACTTTATTAAAATTGGCTAGAACTATGGAATAATTTTGACCAATTTAATCGACCAATTTAATAATTTGACCATGAAATGAGGTCCTTAAGCTTAAATTAATCTGATAAAATTAACTTTTGAAAGCTGTTTTTTTTGTTTGTTATATTCTCTAAGGGAATTGATTTATTAATTGAGAATTTTTGAAATGTGAATAACAAAAACTGTTATTATTTTCACAGAGCCAGGAAGTCGGAGCTGACGTTGAAGTTCGAGCTGGATTGAGACCTCGGAGACGGCATCGGATTCAGATAATTTTCAGCAACATTCACTTGGAGTTGGAATCTGTGAAGTCGGGTATTTTTGGAGAGCTGAAGTCGGCTTTGACGTCATATCCTGCATCCAGAGTCGGAGTTGTCTTCAAAGTATGGATTCAAAGTTGCTTGAAGGAACCCGAATCTGCAGCCCTGACTAGTACAGAAGAGTTATGGCAACTGCAGTTTTATTTGCAAATGGCAAATAAACCAAAACAATAACTTTTTTTGTTATGGAGACATACAAGTTCAATAACAATTTTTGTTATTATGCTGCTCCACCTCTCCGCACAAAATAACAAATTTTTTTATTCCTTTATGATTCATTCTGTGTTATTGGTTTGTTATTGCAATAACAACATAATAACAGTTTAAGTTATTTTTCGAACAAATCTTTGTTATTGATTTTTGTTATTTTAACAACTAATCCGATCATCCCAATAACATATTCCGATCTTCTCACAATATCAAAAACTGACCTTCCCAAGTTATTTCCGTCTGCTCGGGTAGACAACTTTCAAAATTGTTTGAAACTTTGTATGAATTAGCTTAAAGGTATTGTCAACTGTGTCCTTTAGGTGCGTGCAGGAATCTAACAAGTTTCAGCTTAAAATAAAAAAAAAAAAACCAAATGTTTTCCATGGATTCAAATTATTTTTTTTGTGAGATTTTGTTTTTCAATATGATTTTTGTAATACCGTAAAACGGGGTGACTTTGATAGCCGGGGTGACTTTGATAGGTTTGCGATTTTTCCGCAAAATGAACAGTACAATTAAAATACGTACGGAATGGTTTAGAATCATACTGACCGTGGTAGAGAAGTGTTCAAAGTACATCAAAAAGAACTTTTCATAAAATTTTGAGAAGTTTAAAAAGTTAGTTTACTATAGTTAAGAAAATATTCCTGAAAGTCATTATTTTAAACTTCTCAAAGTGTTTTGATTTTCTCAATGAACATGATTTCGAATCGGAAAACGGAATGCATTTTCGGATTTTTTGGACAATTTTCCACTAGGAGAAGGTTAAATAAGTTTGTTAATAATAAATAATATGTGTTTTTGAAACTCAATTTCAAAAAATCTCCAGATTTATAGGCATTTTCAGTAGAACAAATTTTATACAAAATGAGAAAACTTGTGATTCGTGCTTCGAATTCAGTATAAAATGCAATAAAGATCAATAATTTTATAAACAAAACTAGTTTTAACAAATTTTAGGCAAAATTCCGGCTTTTTAACAATTTTACCTAAAATTTTTATTTATTTTGTTTAAAAGCTTATAAAGTTAGTTAACTAATTATAAACATTGATTTTTTTCTCTTAAAAGCTATATCAGCTACTTTAGTGATGGTACATTACCATAAAAATAAAGTTTGAACATTTGAAATATGATTTTAACAAGAAAAACTATGACTATCAAAGTCACCCCGGAATTCAAACTCAGAATTTTTAACGTAACTATTTTTCTAAACACTATTGAAACAACTTTTTTTCCAAAATAGTGCATGGACTTTGTGTGGCCTACCCCAGTACATGTTTTAAAAATTATAATCTTGAGTAAAACCTTACCTGTTGGAAAATATTCCAAAAACAAATTGAAATCCTATCAAAGTCACCCCGGTTTACGGTACTTATTTTCAATCGAAGTTGAAAAAAATGACTGAAATTATTGTTGCTGATGTTTTATCAACATACTGCTTCAAAACTAAATCTGAATGAATCTCCACTCTCCCCCTCGCTAACCCATCTGACAAATCGCTGATGAGCCAACAAAAGCTTCACCTCTGACAGAATTCACATTGTAACGTAATTTGGCTGCAAACCATCTCTACTCCTCTTGTCAAGAAAAGTGCCTGCGGCATCGCGGCGCCGTTTCACCCTGCTCAAACCGAATGTCAAATTAATTAATGAGCCCAGCATATTTTTAGGCGCACGTCACCGCCCACCGTACTTCCCCATGTGAGCGCCTTAAAATATGCTACACTCCATCACAAAGGCAGCGGCGGGGTGTCTCTTCGTCGACGTCTGTCAGGCGAAGAACCTTCCTCAGGATGCCATCTCGCGGACAGTGGGGGAGAGAAATGTCCTCGCTGAGTAAGATTAAGCACTGTTTGAAAGTTTTTACCTTAAATAAAAGGAGCTTCTCATAAACTACGAAAATATTTGTCTATGGTTCCATCGAGAAAAGGAGAGTCTTTTCTTTACGAAATTTTGGCCAACATTGTCAAATCGTCTCGTACTCTATGGACGACCACACCTCATTACATCCTTTCCTAAAGATACTCACCGACAACCGTGAGTACGTTGGTGGCGACGCCGGTGTAGAACGAGGGCGCGTCCGCCGTCACCTCGCAGGTGAAATTCCCGGACAGGTTGAAGCCCACGTTCCGCAGGGTGACGTGCGTTGCGTTCGAGACCGTCATCTGGAAGAAGAAGAAGGGTAAGAGATTGAAAGAAGGTTGATTGATGGTGGGTTGAGCGAAAGTTTGCGATAAAAAGCTGAATGGAACGACATATTTCTTGATTTGGGAGGGCAGGTGTAATGAAATCACGCTCGCTTTGTTTCAACTGATGCGCACTTCCTTTATGGCTGAGGGCATTTTTGGAGATTAACTTGATTTATTTGGCTACTAAAGATCTATTTCTCTCTTTAACAACAAACATGGCGAAAAAGCGTAGATAAAATGCAATTCTCTTGAAATATTCATGAGTTTAATACAATATCTGTATTATACTTTCCAAAAATCCTACTCCTATTCCTTTTTATCGATTTTTACGAGCATAAAACCAATAAACAAGTTTTATTAATTTTAATTCATAACTTTTTGTTCAGTGTTAGTTATAAGATCAATTACAATTCCTTGCTAGATCCGAAATTTTGCCCTGTACTGAGTATCGTTCTTGCCCCGTCTGACGCCACAGAAATTAACCGTACACATTTATTTCTGTTAACACTTGTAGCCCCAACGGGGTCACAAAAGTTGGAAAGGCAACTTCACCGGCCCTTAGAACACTTGAAAAAAAAGTTGGAAATGCTTTTTCCATTGTTACTTAGGGTAGACGTATATGTTTTGGATCTGTCTTGTTGTAGGTGATTCTTGACATCCTTCCGGATCAAATTCAACAAGTGAGCAATTCTCTACGAAATCGGTCTTTTTTCTTCAATTTTAATTTTTGTATTTTTTAATCCGGCTGAAACTTTTTTGGTGCCTTCGGTATGCCCAAAGAAGCCATTTTGCATCATTAGTTTGTCCATATAATTTTCCATACAAATTCGGCAGCTGTCCATACAAAAATGATGTATGAAAATTCAAAAATCTGTATCTTTTGAAGGAATTTTTTGATCGATTTGGTGTCTTCGGCAAAGTTGTAGGTATGGATACGGACTACACTGGAAAAAATAATACACGGTAAAAAAAAATTTGGTGATTTTTTTATTTAACTTTTTATCACTAAAACTTGATTTACAAAAAAACACTATTTTTAATTTTTTTTATTTTTTGATATGTTTTAGAAGACATAAAATGCCAACTTTTCAGAAATTTCCAGGTTGTGCAAAAAATCACTGACCGAGTTATGAATTTTTTAATCAATACTGATTTTTTCAAAAAATCGAAATTTTGGTCGTAAAAATTTTTCAACTTCATTTTTCGATGTAAAATCAAATTTGCAATCAAAAAGTACTTTACTAAAATTTTGATAAAGTGCACCGTTTTCAAGTTATAGCCATATTTAAGTGACTTTTTTGAAAATAGTCGCAGTTTTTCATTTTTTTAAATTAGTGCACATGTTTGCCCAGTTTTGAAAAAAATATTTTTGAAAAGCTGAGAAAATTCTCTATATTTTGCTTATTCGGACTATGTTGATACGACCTTTAGTTGCTGAGATATTGCAATGCAAAGGTTTAAAAACAGGAAAATTGATGTTTTCTAAGTTTCACCCAAACAACCCACCATTTTCTATCGTCAATATCTCAGCAACTAATGGTCCGATTTTCAATGTTAATATATGAAACAATTGTGAAATTTTCCGATCTTTTCGAAAAAAATATTTTTGGAATTTTCAAATCAAGACAAACATTTTAAAAGGGCGTAATATTGAATGTTTGGCCTTTGTGAAATGTTAGTCTTGATTTGAAAATTCCAAAAATATTTTTTTCGAAGAGATCGGAAAATTTCACAAATGTTTCATATATTAACATTGAAAATCGGACCATTAGTTGCTGAGATATTGACGATAGAAAATGGTGGGTTGTTTGGGTGAAACTTAGAAAACATCAATTTTCCTGTTTTTAAACCTTTGCATTGCAATATCTCAGCAACTAAAGGTCGTATCAACAAAGTCCAAATAAGCAAAATATAGAGAATTTTCTCAGCTTTTCAAAAATATTTTTTTCAAAACTGGGCAAACATGTGCACTAATTTAAAAAAATGAAAAACTGCGACTATTTTCAAAAAAGTCACTTAAATATGGCTATAACTTGAAAACGGTGCACTTTATCAAAATTTCAGTAAAGTACTTTTTGATTGCAAATTTGATTTTACATCGAAAAATGAAGTTGAAAAATTTTTACGACCAAAATTTCGATTTTTTGAAAAAATCAGTATTGATTAAAAAATTCATAACTCGGTCAGTGATTTTTTGCACAACCTGGAAATTTCTGAAAAGTTGGCATTTTATGCCTTCTAAAACATATCAAAAAATAAAAAAAATTAAAAATAGTGTTTTTTTGTAAATCAAGTTTTAGTGATAAAAAGTTAAATAAAAAAATCACCAAATTTTTTTTACCGTGTATTATTTTTTTCCAGTGTAGTCCGTATCCATACCTACAACTTTGCCGAAGACACCAAATCGATCAAAAAATTCCTTCAAAAGATACAGATTTTTGAATTTTCATACATCATTTTTGTATGGACAGCTGCCGAATTTGTATGGAAAATTATATGGACAAACTAATGATGCAAAATGGCTTCTTTGGGCATACCGAAGGCACCAAAAAAGTTTCAGTCGGATTAAAAAATACAAAAAAAATCGAATGACCGAAATCCTAGAGAACTGCTCAAGTATAATCCAAATCGGTTGAGTTTTCGCCAAGATATATCCGGATGAAGTTGCATTTCCAACTTGTTTGACCCCCTTGATGCTTCGCGTAAGTTTTGACCCCATTGGTGCTACAAGTGTTTAACACAGTTTTCACCGATAGAATATTGTTAATCGAACATATTCTAAATCAGTGGCAGTGCGTGGCCGAATGGTTACGCTGTCCGCTTGGTAAGCGGATGATTCTGGGTTCGATTCCCAGGAATTCCCGGGAAATTTTAAATTTATTGAAAATTGTTATGATCTCGGTTTTAATAAATATTATGCAACAAAATTGTATAAGACATCAACATTAATAGTTTAAATAAGTATGAAGATCAATTAACAGATTGATTGCATGTAGAAAATATTTCAACTACAAAAAAAATATTTTGGTATTTTTTGATGAGAAATTTTAAACATGCCCCTATGACCAGTTTATTGAAATGAGAAAAAAATAATGAAGAAATTATGTTTTTCATGACAAATATACTGATTTCAGCTCTTGAACAAATGGTAAAGCTTTTTAGTGTTGGTTTTACTCCAAACAACCCAATGTTTTGAAATATTTGAAGCAAGCTTTAAATATTTTTGCATTTTGAGAACAAACAAAAGAAAGTAATTTTTCAATGATTTTTTTTTGTATTATTATTCAATATGATTTAAATTATACGATAAATTAACATCATTCAGAAAAAGGCTTCAATTTTTTTTTCGCATTTAGCCCTCTAACACCTGTTGTTGCACCAGTGCTCCATAATTTTTTTACTTCAAATTGTAATTTCTTTAGTACTAGGTATTCAACCAATTGAATGAATTCTTTTTGCACCAATTCGATTTTCATCTCAATTGATCATGGTGAACAAAAACGTAAAAAATCCTAATTTTAATTTGGAGGTAAGGAGTTAATATTGTTTTGATGAAATAACATGAATCTGTTAAAAGCTTACCTAATTGAAATAATTTAATACTTTCAGCAAGATCTATTCCCAGTTGCTTCAAACATTAATATTATCAGAAATTAGTCTGATATCATAATTTCTGATAATCTGATTATTTATATATAAACCAAACAATACATTTAATTGAACAAAATCATGTTGAGTTTGTTTATTTATTATTTTTTCAGAGCGTTTTCAAAAAATAGTTCCAAGAATTTAAGAAAATGTATACTTTCGCTTGAATTTCGGGAATTCCCGGGAAATTTACAAATATCCCGGGAAACGGGATATATTTTTTTTGGGAAATCTAGGGATTTTTTCCCGGGACGGGAAATTGGACGCTAGTCAGTGTGCGTCTAGCAGATTAAGCTGATTTAGGTAATCTCAAAAACTCAAAACTTTAAAGTTCGATATCTCTGGAACTAAACACATTCCTTTCTGTCAATAAGTGATTCTTATGTAAAATTGGCAGTGGAATGCGATGGTGAGGTCAAATTTCAAAAATAAATAGGGCTGTTTTCAGATACGGCCATTTAAAGTTTTCAAATGCGTAACACAGGTAAAAAAAACATCTAAATCTAGGTTTTGATCACGGAAATGGATTTAACGTACAATTTCCTTCAAAATTGATCTTAAAACCGACCTTCTAAGATTTGTGGCTCCTGAGCAACCGCTGTTTGAAAATAGGGGTCATCAAAAAGTCGATTTTTTGGGGAGGTACCAAAATTGAGGGACAAAACTCGGGATTCTTGCCAGTTTTGATAGTATCAACAGCCCTGCCGAATTGGAGCAGGGTCGGAGAAGGTAATTAATTTTCAAATTTGTATTTTTTCTTGCACACTTCAGTTAGAATGGCCTAAGTACAAAACCAATAGATGATAACTTATTTTTTTGGCATGGACCGATCATGCCAAAAGTTTTAAAGGTAAACCCTTTTTGTCAAATGGTGTACACCCTGGTGTGTCCAATTAAGTCTCCATCACAGGTATTTTAGTATCTACAGTAGGGTGACAATAAAAAAAACTCGACATCAGGGATACCCCTTGATTCGATTCCTTAGAGAAAATTAAGTAACTGTGAATATTTTGAGCGAAATCGGTTAAGGGTTAAGGGTAGCTTTTTATCGTGGAAGCTGGTAAGAAAAAATCTTTTTACACAAAAACGTCTTCTTTAAATCGTTAATAACTCATCAGGGTCAACTCGGAACGTTTTGCGGACTTGGACAAAGTTGCACAATTTTACATTAAAATCTTACACTTGACAATGATACGACGCATTAAAAGCCGCCGGAATTTCGATTTTTTTGCTTTTCCCCATATTTTTTTTAATTTTCCGTGCAAACTTCAACGACAAAAAGCGACATTTGGTTCAACATTGGAACAGTTACTTATTTTTACGGGCCAAAAAAAGCGATTTTGAACATTTTTCATTTTTCTTGTCACCCTGATCTACAGTCAATTTCAACAAAACCACTCGTTATCTGTAAAAGCTGTAGCCTAGTGACTAGTAATTTCTATTCAAAATGTGCAGCTATCGATATCCAAAACTCAAATCACTCCGATATCGACGGATGCATTGATAAGCCTTGACCAGCGCATTGTCTCCATCGGATTATCTGCATTGCTCAATGTTGTACAAACCTTCGGTGACAAACGTTTACTCGACATGAAGCTCGTTCTGCAAATTTGTTCCATCTGCCTTGTAATAACGTTGGCAAGTTCCGCTTCCGTGAGTCCCCACGTCGATCCGGAATTGACCCCTGCGCCAACTCCGTACCCAACGCACCCCATGGACGATCCCGAGTGGGCGCCACCGGTGGGGCCACGTCAAGAACTGGACAAGCAGTACTGGATTCGTACCGGCCAGCGCTTGCTCGACGAGCAGCTGTCCAAAAACCAGCTGAATCTGAACGTGGCGAAAAATGTGGTGATCTTCATCGGTGATGGCATGTCCATCGCCACCCAAACCGCAACCCGGATGTACATGGGCGGTGAAGAGCTGACGCTGTCTTTTGAGCAGTTTCCGTACGTGGGGTTGGCCAAGGTAAGTGATTGGTGTGCCTGGTGGGAGTTTAATTAGTGAGTGTTGGTGCCATTCTTCCCTTTGGTAGACGTACTGCATCAACTACCAGGTGTCGGATTCGTCCTGCACGGCGGCGGCCATTCTGACCGGGGTCAAGAACAACTACGGAACGATCGCCGTCAGTGGTCACGTCCCGTTGATGAACTGCGAGCGAAGTTTGGTGGAGGAGAACAGGTTGACGTCGATTCTGCGGTATGCTCAGCTGGATGGGCGTTCGACGGGGATTGTAACGACGACTCGGATTACGCACGCTACTCCGGCGGTGGCTTATGCCGTTGCTGGAGCAAGATACTGGGAAGATGATGGGGACACTCCGGAAGGATGTACGGACATTGCAGCCCAGTTGGTGCACGGTGAAATTGGGCAGAACTTGACGGTGGCACTTGGGGGTGGCTCGAGGCACTTTTATCCGGCGGGAGCGAACACCGTGCATGGCTCCACTGGAAGACGGCAGGATGGTCGTTTTTTGGTAGACGAATGGCTGAGAAATGTTGAAGCTAGGGGAGAGTCAGGAATTTTTGTGCACGATAGCCTGGGACTGTCTCAAGTAGAGGTTTCCAAAGTAGATCGGCTATTTGGGCTGTTTTCGGCGAACCACATGAGCTACCGACTGGAAAATGCCGTTCACGAACCGACGCTGAAGGAAATGACAGCAAAAGCGCATGAGATTTTATCAAAGAACGATCGAGGCTACGTGCTGATAGTGGAAGGTAGGTTTACTCTATCTTTTTTTTAAACTAAGTCAAGTGAAGGAGATGTAAAAAGGGGATCAATTGAGAGTTGGATCGATTTACTTTAATTGATGTTCTATCACTTTAATCACTTCACTTAAACACTGGAACGCCCAACGCATGTTTAAATTACACAATATTTAAAATACTCCCAAAAAAGTTGGAACGGTAGTTTCAATTCGCTGATTCTTGGGCATAACTTTACCAATCGGGACGGTTTTTTTTTTTTCAAGGGATTTGTAAGAATATCTAGATGAACCTAAAAATAAAAGGGTGATTCTAGGTTTCTAGGAGCATCTAGACATCCTAACAAATCACTGGAAAATAGAATCGTCTTGATTGGGTGAGTTATGCCCGAGAACCAGCGAGTTGAAGTTACCGTTCCAACTTTTTTGGAGCTGGGTGTCAGAGGTTTTCCATTTCATTTGTACTACCGTTCTACGCATAACTGTCCCATGTTCAAAAAAAGGCAACTGAGAAAAACGCGATTGAAATTTTTCTATCGAATTCTGTGTTTCTACGCATACTTATCCCGTGGGCCCCTATTCGTCATATATGTCCCTAATCACCCCGGTTAACATCACCCTTATTTATAATCTTCTTGCAGGTAAACATGTAGACAAGATAAAATGCTTCGTAAAACTCATGATCTCGTGATAGAAAATATTTGGTGGGACAATTATACGTAGAAGTTCAACGATGGGACAAACAAACTTGGTGTTGTTTTCAATGATTTTCTGAACAGTGTACTAGATTTTAAGTGTTTTTTTTTTTTGAAAGTAAAACGAAACTTAAAAATGATAAAAAGTTAGAATCGTCCAAAACTTACATGGGACAATTATGCGTAGAACGGCAGTGTTCTTCATAATAAATAAAACTCAGAAATTCAAGTAACAAACGAAACATAAATCAAACCATTCCATTATTGTCATTCTTCACCCCGCTAAACGGAGCCTGTTCCCCAATGTCATTTTTCTGTTTGAATTATTGATTTGGCCACTCTGCTCTTGATATCGTAGCGCTATCGGTTGCAACGCTCTTTCCATGAGCAACAAGCATCTGTCCAGCAAACTGCAAACTATCTAGTCAAGGCCAGAGGACGTATCTTTTGCTGTTGGAGCATGAAATCAATAGAGGAAATGAATTTTATTCCATTCTGTCAAGGTTCCTGCCAGAGCCGGGCTTCGGGCCCACTCCGGCAGAAGGTCCGGACGGATAGCGTATAGTAGTTTCAGTCAAATTGTGCAACAGCCAGCAAAAGTGCCATCGTCGTCTTCTGCAGTTGACACAACTGGAGCGCGAGCAGCGCCTGAGAATTTCAATATTCGAAGACCTTAGTTTCAGGGCAACATTTAGTAGAATAAAACGTGAAGTCCTGGGACAGGTAAATATATTCCTAGGAGACGCTCCGAGATTGTGTGCCACTGAGGACCAACTCGAATCTTCTTGCACCCTTTGACAAAGTTGGTGGGAATTGAACTTCCTACAATAATCTCACTCTTTGACAAAAGGCAAAACCTGCGCTACCTGCTGCCAAAATCTCGAAGCGATGTTTTTCCTCATACATTTTAGCGATTTTCCCCATATAAACTTTTGGAGTTTTTTTTTAAAAGGTCCAATAAACAAAATTTCCGTTTTTGCTTTTTGGGTGTTTTTGAATACCCCTGACTCAAGGCGGTTTCGAAAACACCCAAAAAGCAAAAACTGGAAATTTGGTTTATTGGACCTTTAAAAAAAAACTCCAGACTTTAACGATAAAAAGCTACCCCTACCCCTAACAATAGTTTAGATGAATAAGAAACATGTTGTTTAAGATTTCTTCAAATGGTAAAATGGGATCAAGTTAAATACCCTTAATATTTTGAAAATGCCAGTATTTTTTAATGCTTGGCATGATTTAAAGAACAAATACACAAATCGGCCAAACATAGTTGAGTGTTTTAGCTTTCAACTCATGCAAAAAGTTCATAGTGAGCAACTCTCTACGAAATCGGCCGATTTCGACCATTTTTATTTTTTGTATTTTTTTGATTTGACCTAAGAGCAATTCTCTGAGATTTCTGTCATTCGATTTTTTCTGTATTTTTTAATCCGGCTGAAACTTTTTTGGTGCCTTCGGTATGCCCAAAGAAGCCATTTTGCATCATTAGTTTGTCCATATAATTTTCCATACAAATTTGGCAGCTGTCCATACAAAAATGATATGTGAAAATTCAAAAATCTGTATCTTTTGAAGGAATTTTTTGATCGATTTGGTGTCTTCGGCAAAGTTGTAGGTATGGATATGGAATACACTGAAAAAAAATTATACACGGTAAAAAATTTTTTGGTGATTTTTATTTAACTTTTTTTGTTTTATTTTTGTCACTAAAACTTGATTTGCAAAAAAACACTATTTTTTTATTTTTTTGAAATGTTTTAGAGGACATCAAATGCCAACTTTTCAGAAATTTTCAGAATGGGCAAAAAGTCTATGACCGAGTTAGGATTTTTTGAATCAACACAGATTTTTTCAAAAAATCGAAATATTGGTCGCAAAAATTTTTCATTTTCATTTTTCGATGTAAAATCTAATTTGCAATCAAAAAATGCCTGAGTGAATTTTTGATAAAGTGCACCGTTTTCGAGTTACAACCATTTTTAGGTAACTTTTTTGAAAATAGTCGCAGTTTTTCATTTTTTAAAATTAGTGCCCATTAGGGTGGGTACGTTTTTCAAAAAGTTCTCGGATCAAGTTTTAGTATGGTTCCCATTGTAGGGCATGCCCATAGGGACTTTCATGCCAAATATCAGCACATTTGGTTGTAAACTGGCTGCGCGCATCAGGGTTAAAGTTTACATGGGAATTACTATAGGAAATTGGAACTTTTTGTTCAAACGCTCCTACAGGTCTGGGAAAATAACGCGCCAACTTCTGGTATGGTCAGGCCTATGGGGAATGTTCTGGAGAACACTTTTACTGAAGAGAGCATATGGATTCGTTGTCCCTAGACCTGGCGCATCGGCAAACAATTCGATGTCTCCGGAATCAACGGTTTTCTCTGGAAAAGCATCAAATTTTCCTTAGCATGCTATGAAAGCTTGATGAACACCGCGACGCCATACGTCAGGCAGCTACCACGTGATTGAAATATTTGCGAAAAAATACAAATTTGCTATGCAAAGATTCTGAATTCGACTAAATAATATCAGGATTGCTCTAAATGATCATTTTCTAGTTAAAAGAAGGTTTGCAATTGAATATTCCAGCCGTTTATCACCCACGTGGTAGCTGTCTGACATATGGCGTCGCGGTGTTCATCAAACTTTCATAGCATGCTAAGGAAAATTTGATGCTTTTTGGGGGAAAACCGTTGATTTCGGAGACATCGGATTGTTTGCCGATGCGCCAGGTCTAGGTACAACGAATCCATATGCTCTCTTCGGGAAAAGTGTTCTCCAGATCATTCTCCATAGGCCTGACCATACCAGAAGTTGGCGCGTGATTTTCCCAGACCTGTAGGAGCGTTTGAACAAAAAGTTCCAATTTCCCATAGTAATTCCCATGTAAACTTTAACCCTGATGCGCGCAGCCAGTTTACAACCAAATGTGCTGATATTTGGCATGAAAGTCCCTATGGGCATGCCCTACAAGGGGAACCATACTAAAACTTGATCCGAGAACTTTTTGAAAAACGTACCCACCCTAGTGCCCATGTTTGCCCACCTTTGAAAAAAAAATTTTGAAGAGCTGAGAAAATTTTCTATATTTTGCTTTATTGAACTTTGTTGATACGACCCATAGTTTCTGAGATATTGCCATGCAAAGGTTAAAAAACAGGAAAATTGATGTTTTCTAAGTCTCACCTAAACAACCCACCATTTTCTAATGTCGATGTATCAGCAACTAATGGTCCGATTTACAATGTCAAAACATGAAACATTCGTGAAATTTTCCGATCTTTTCGAAAAAAATATTTTCAAAAAATTTAAATCAAGAATAATATTTCAAATGGGCGTAATATTGAATGTTTGGCCCGTTTGAAATGTAAGTCTTGATTAAATTTGTTTCAAAATATTTTTTTTCGAAAAGATCAGAATTTTACGATTGTTTCATGTTTAACATTGAAAATCGGACCATTAATTGCTGAGATATCGACATTAGAAAATGGTGGGTTGTTTAGGTGAGCCTTAGAAAACTTCAATTTTCCTGTTTCTTTTTCTTAAAGCGGTTCTATCTCAGCAACCCGAGGTCCAACTTCAATGTCTCGTAGACAATTTTATAGCAAACTTTATGAACTTTTCAAAAAAAAAATATTTTCAGAAATGGTCACTCATGGTCACTATTTTTAAAAATCGAAAAACTGCAAAAAATTTGTTAAAATCAAACTTTCGGTGAAAATATATCTTGAAAACGGAACCCTTTATCAAAAAATCTGTGAAGTAGTTTTCAATTGAAATTCAATTTTTCATTAAAAAATAACATCAAATTTGATTTTGAAAGAAATTTCGGTTTATACCAAAAATTACTATTTAAAAAAAAAAATTATAACTCGGCGACAGATTTTTTGACCATGGGTGTACCCCATTTGGCATAATGGACATTTGGCATATCGGGTTTTCAAGAAGGACGTTTGGCATAATGGACGTTTGGCATAATTGGTCCAAGACATCAGGGACGTTTGGCATAATGGACATTTGGCATAATGGACGTTTGGCATAACTCGTTCAAAAACCATCAAGGACGTTTGGCATAATGGACGTTTGGCATAATTATTGTAGCATTTTTTGTTTTGTTAAATTAGTATTTATTTTTTGTAAAGAATAATAACTTATAGCTTTTTTCCTATTTTCTAAACAGATAATTTTACTTTAAAAGATTTTTTTTTTTTTTTTCAAAAAACCAAGTATCTATTTTCTTTCAATAGATGTGATTTTTCCTCATTTTGGAATATTTCTTAATAAAGCTTTAATTGCATTTTTTCATATTTTTTAAATTTTTTTAGAAAGAGTCTAAATAATATTAAGATTTTTCTCCATTTTAAATACTTTGCAGCTAATTTTTTGTATTAAATTTTTCCTTCTTTTATTTTAAATACAACTTACAAAGAGATGTAAGTTTTGCCAGTCTTTAAATATCTTGCAATAAAGATTTATACTATTTTCCCTCCTTTTTTGAATTCAACCTAAAGAATGTATGTACATTTTGCTCTTCTTTAAAGAAATGCAATTAAGATTTTTAAAGCAATTTTCTCTCCTTTTATTTTAAAACGAAAAGAAGGCATAATCTCTCAAAAGATGCTCAGTTTGTGTTTTTTGGTTTATATTTTGCAATTATTGTTTATTATGCAATTTTCCCTTCTTTAATATTCAACCTAAATTAGGGATGTGCATTTTTTTTTCTTTAAATATGTTACAAATGAGTTATGCAAGCTATGAAACTTTCCCTTCTTTTATTTTAAATTCAACTTTTAGAAGGGAAAATTTCTAAAAAAATACTTTTGGAATATTTGACAATTGAGTTGTTCCCTTCTTGTATATAAAATCAACTTATGGTAAGAAAAGTCTCTTTAAAGATTCACATTAAATGTTTGAAAATTGCATGATTTTAATGTTTTTCACCTACCTCTATTTAAAAAATCAATTTAATTAGCAATTTTTTTTTTAACAATTGTCACTTCTTTAAGATAAGTTTTGACTAAATACAAGAAAACAGTAAATCTGCAACAAGAGTCATACATCGACATCTGGCATAATTGGCAAAGGGAACGCGTGGTCGTAAAAAAATATTCGGAGTGAAAAGTGATTTTTTTTTGTTTGTTCCTTTTGTTTCGCATTTTTGTCGTGAATTGTGCGCTGCGAGGATAAGATTACCCTCTGAAAATGCAGCGTCATCAGTGCATAATTGGCAAAGGGAGCGCGTGGTCGTAAAAAAATATTCGGAGTGAAAAGTGGTTTTTTTGTGTGTGTGCCTTTTGTTTCGCATTTTTGTCGTGAATTGTGATATAGTTTTTGATAAAAACGATCCGAGTTCGTTAGGTTTATCGCGTAACAAAATTATTTTGATTCATCAAGAACGTCGTGTGGTGCGCTAGTCTTTTTTGTGTTGAAAAGACCTTCCCATAGCTCCGTAGCTCGGAGGGCTCGACGTCGGTTGTTTGTGTGTTAAGCCCTCTCCATAGCATCGTAGCTCGAGAGGCAACGAAAATCAATACCTAATCTAGCTAATAGAAAGAAGATAGGAAGGCACTTGATGATTGAGTTCGTCGCGTCTATTCCGTAACAAATTCATGAACTAAATGATTATATAATTAAAAATCAGACTACGCTATCATTGCAGCATTGCGTTTAACACCTCATACTATAAACAAATATTATTTGGTTTTATCTTTCCACAGCCGGCTGTCTAAGATTAAACCATTTCATTAAAAATTTAACAACAGTTAAACGGGAAATGTCTCATCCGCAGCATCCGATTGCTTGCCTTGAGAATAAAACATAATACCTTTCAACAAACACTATGATTTTGGGTCGCATCATCATCTTCTATGATGAATCCTGACCAAACACCCTATCCTACTAACCAATTTTCAGGTTCCTGGCGCTTGTGGGGTGTAAGCACAGAGTAAATCAGCTGCCCTAGTAGCAACCTGCGCTAACTAACATTCCCGTCCCTTAAAATCGAGATCTACAAACTGACATGGCGGGCGCCGTTGGTGGCCAATGACTGTTACCTATTCGCAACTGATCTTGCTTTAGCAATCATGGTGTTTTATCTTTTCAGCGCATTCATACATGCTGTTGATAAGGGAAATACCACTTGATAGTCGAAACCTATGATCAGTAGTGCTGAAAGGATATTTCGGTTCTGTTCAGCAACGGAGGGGCAACCATGGGTGATCTCTCATGCTCATGCTCATGCTCATGCTCAACAAGAGTCATACATCGACATCTGACTACCCTTGTGTCACCAAGCTGTGGTGGCCAAAGCAGTTTAGTCATTGAGTTATTCTATTAAAGGTCCCTGGTTCAATTCCCGTAGACTACACATTTTGTTTTGATGGATGAACTTTTCCTTGAAATGGACTCGATGGCATAATTTTCTCGGTCATCTACAACTGTGTTCTCTGTGTCTGTAAATCTTACCGCTACGCTCTTGTCGGACGAGTGCTGTCCAGTTCTGGGTTATTTAGATTGAATTCGAAAAAAATATGATCAAAAGAAGGGAAAATTACATTATAACAGCTTAATTGTCCAAGATTTGAAGAGGTTTTTTCATCTTTAAGTTGAATTTCATATAAAAGAAGAGAAAATTTTATTTAAAAAAAATCATTGCTAATTATATTGATTGGGGAAAAATGTAAAGCTATCAAGAGATATTTCCTTCTTTAAACTAAATTTTATTTTCAATAAAAATACCAAAATTTCATTTAAAAGATTTATTGTAAATTATTCAAAAAGGAAACTATTTACTATTGGGGAAAAATAAAACAAAAATAATCTAGTAATAATAATGCCCAACGTCCATTACGCCAAAAGTTTATTATGCCAAATGTCCATTATGCCAAACGTCCTTGATTGTTTTGGAACGAGTTATGCCAAACGTCCATTATGCCAAATGTCCATTATGCCAAACGTCCCTAATGTCTTGGAACAATTATGCCAAACGTCCTTCTTGAAAACCCGTTATGCCTAATGTCCATTATGCCAAATGGGGTACACCCTTTGACCATGTTTCTCTATGGCTCAAAAGTTGCGGATTTTTATCACCTAAAACATATCAAAAAATCTCGAAAATCAAAAAATACGTATTTTGGAGGTGGGTCTCGTGGCGCAGGGGTAGCGGCTTCGGCTGCCGATCCCGATGATGCTATGAGACGCGGGTTCGATTCCCGCCTTATCCACTGAGCTTCTATCGGATGGTGAAGTAAAACGTCGGTCCCGGTTTCTCCTGTCTCGTCAGAGGCGCTGGAGCAGAAATCCCACGTTAGAGGAAGGCCATGCCCCGGGGGGCGTAGTGCCAATAGTTTCGTTTCGTATTTTGGAAAATTGAGTTTTAGAGAGAGAGAGAGAGAGAGAGAGAGAGAGAGAAAAAAAGTTGATTAAAAAATCTGCAATTTTTTCTCAATAGTCCTCAACAATACCTACAACTTTGACGAAGACACCAAATTGATCAGAAAATTCACTCAAAAGTTACAACTGTTTGAATATTTACATACCATTTTTGTATGGACAGCTGCCAAAATTGTATGGAGACTTGTATGGGTGAACCAATGACACAAATTAGCTTCTTTGGCCATAGGGAAGGCTCCCACAAAGTTTGAGCCAAATAAAAAAATACAAATAAAATCCATTTCCAGTTTTGGTAGAGAATTGCTCTAGTTTTAGATTTTTTTTTACTGAGTTCGGTAAAGTTTACCGAAATTTTAACTGCTGAACAGTTACTTCATTTCGACAGATCTATCCGACAGACCTATCTAAACTTAACGAATTTTAAACTATTCAATATTCTCAACAAATTAAGATCTGCTCGGTCCAGTATGCTGAACATTTCTGAATGCAGTAATTCTTTTTCAAAATTTATTTATGCTGACATCCTACAAAAGAGTTTTTCTCAAAGCATCGTTCAGCTCTGACAAAGCTTTCTATTTTTCATGTAAGAGAGAGGTAGAGAATGTGGATGAGAGAGAGAGAGAGAGAGAGAGAGAGAGAGAGAGAGAGAGAGAGAGAGAGAGAGAGAGAGATTTCTGCAACTATATAAATCTTCCGGAACAGATCAAAAGGGGAAGGCTCTCCATGTGGGCTGCTTTGGGTTCCCGCTGAAAACACCAATCACCTAGGTTTGGTTCAGGTCAAATGAATCAATGAAATCGAAAGTCCGGTTGATTTGAAGACAGATTTTTACTTTCAATTACAGGAGGTCGCATCGATCACGCCCACCACGACAATCTGGCCCGGCTGGCGCTGGACGAAACGGTCGAGCTTCACCGGGCGGTTCAACACGTGGCCACGGCAACGGACGATCGGGACGACACGTTGATTCTCGTAACGGCGGACCACTCGCACACGCTGACGATGGGTGGCTATCCGGTGCGGGGCAACAACATCCTGGCCACTGGGGACTTTTCACGCCTGGACCGGATGCCCTTTTTCACGCTGTCCTACGCCAACGGAATGAGCTACTTTGAGCACTTTTCACCGACCGGGGGCCGCCGCAATCCCCAGTGGATGGATTCACAGCGGCCGGACTTTGTCTTTCCGGGGACGGTTCCGTACGAGGACGAGACGCACGGCGGAGACGATGTAGGTGTGTTTGCCCGGGGCCCACACGCGCACCTGTTCAGCGGTTTGTACGAGCAACATCTGATTGGGCACGTGCTGTTGTACGCGGCCTGTCTGGGCCCACCGGAAGGGACGAACACCGGGCGTGTGTCTGAGGCCTGTAAGCGACGGCTGACGGGGGGTTCCAGTGGGGGAAGGGTCAATCCTGTGGTTGTCGTGGTTTTGGTTACGATTGCTGTCGTTCTACTTGGTCGGCAATAGCCATCAAACGGGTTGTGTAATAAATAAACCATCTTTAACTTGTCAACGGCAGTTCATCAATCTAGGGCCGAGCGGGAACCACAACCAACTTCCACTTGATTACTTTCATGGACTTCACACGTGCGACAAACACCTGTTGACGGAGCTCAGGAAACGTTTACTTCACCTCTCAGACTTACTAAGCTACACGCTCACACACACTCTTATTGTAGTGGCAAGAAGGACGGCCACCAACAGGAAGGTGTTATTTATTTCCAACCAACATGTTGTTTATTAGCACCTTCCGATTCCGGTGTGGGTGACAGGCAGGACGATGGAGTCGGGATGCTCCGACTCCGGCTTTCGGAATTTTAGCGACTTTGACTTCAGCTCTCAATAAAGATCCGACTCCACAGCCCGTTGACAGGGACCTGCGGTAGATGAAATGGCAGTAGAACTGACCGCTTTAATTCATTGAATACATTTGCGGGTTTCTCGAGTAAAAAAATGTGGATAAACCACCTTATGTGTCGCCTCGATAAGGCTCGATAGCATGTAACAAAGTGTTGCGCCAATCTGATTTATTGCCGGAAAATTGAAAAGTCCCTCCCGCAACCAACCAGTCAAGGCTGTTGTGGTGACTTATTGATAGCTTACATGCTTACACTCACAACTCCGTTCCGACCTAGTAGGCTACCCTTCTTTCCAAGAAGTATGTCCGTGCTTGAAAGCAACCAGAAGAAATTACATCAATTTCCTGGGGAAAATGTTCCTCGACGGAGTTGTTAAAAGTGGGGTTTCTAACAAGAAAATATTGTTCCCATTTATTGTTGGGAAATAATCACAGTTTACTGTTATCAAAATTCAAACACGTAAATTCAAGAAAATTTTGACGTCATTTTTATAAACAATTTTTGAAGTTTTTATTTCCTCATTTAAAATTTAACCGTAGTCACTGCAAAGCACATCCTGTCGATCCAAGACGTGTGAAAACCAATGCCAATAAATCATACATTTCGCCAGCTGTGGTCAGTTTGGGGCCAGGATCGAAACAAAAAAATACACACCAGACCATCCCCCCTCTCCTGGCAGTGATATGTGTAACCTATCCTTCCAGTGGGACTTTCTGGCTCGACCGGGATCCAAGCCCGCAGGAACTTTTCCCTCTGCCCTGGATATGGTACATTAATTGACAGCACACTGACAAGTGTTTTGATAAATGGGCGATTCTTTGGCTGACCTTTTGCCGTAACGTGTACAAAAGATATCACTCTGGCTTTCTCTCTCTCCATTGACGAAATTTGGCCTCAGGTCAGCTTTTTTGCAATCTTGTAAGGGTAGAGTTCTTGGAACATGCTCGACAAAGGAAGAAGTTCTGGAAAAATGAATGATGGCCATAACCCTTCTCGATGTGCTCCGGAAAAAGTTGACTTATGAGCCCATTGGGAGGGAAAGATTTGGAGGTAGCGGGGAAACAGAGCTTTCATTTGGAACTTTGTACCTTTAAAATGATATTCGTTCAGAGGTACTTTTCTGTGTATCATTTTGATTTGGTATGTTGCTCTTATTAGCTTGTCTACGTAGTTGGTTACTCATTGAGATAAATAAAAAAATCTAGGATTTCCAGCAAAAAACTTTTTTTATATGATATGGTGGCCTAAAAGATACATTTTTTGGCACTTGTAGTGTCTGGACCTTGCATTAAAAAATCGGAAAAATATTCATGTTTAATACATATTGTTCAACTTTAAAATAGGTTTATAAGTTAATTGGGTAGAAAATAATTGGATTATAAAATAAAATAAAGCTTGTAGAATGACTTAACAAACAGATATATATGTTTGTTGTGTATTCTGTCAATACAGAGTTCTTGAACCATTAGCTACACAGCAAATAAAGTAGTAATCCAGCTGCGTGTAAAAGGCCTGGGTGTAAAATAAATGTTGCATTATTTTATTTATGAAATTCTATGTAATATTACACCCTGAAATATGTAGCCCATCAGTATGGAGAACCTACTTGACCGAAATGTCAAGCTCATATATGCGTTTATCCTTTCAATTCTTTATCGGTCTGATGGCCGAGCGGGCTAAGGCGCCAGCCCTTACTGTTGGTGCTGGGTTTGAATCCCGTCGGTTGCAACTTTTTTTTTATGAGTAGAAAAATTGTACATGCAGTGTGTAATATTAAGTGTTTATTTTGACGAAGGTGATGTGCATGCTTTTGCATGCGATTTGACCATCGGATTTTTTGCTGTGTACGCAATTTTATTAGGCCCCACCATTTTTTTTATTAAACAAATACAAATGTTACAAAAATACTCTGATAGATGTTGTCTCCGAACATGAACTTTTCAGTTATTATATGATTTTTGAAAGTCCATTATTTTTTAGTTAAATTTTGAAAACTTATGCATGAGCAACTCTCTGTTAAAACCGGAAAAGAGCAGTTCTCTCAGATTTCGGTCTTTCGATTTTTTTGTATTTTTCAATCCGGCTGAAACTTTTGTGGTGCTTTCGGTATGCCCAAGGAAGCGATTTTGCATCATCGGTTTGTCTATATAATTTTCCTTACAAATTTGGCAGCTGTCCATACAAAAATTATGTATGATAATTCAAATATCGGTATCTTTTGAAGGAATTTTTTGATCGATTTGAATCGATTATTTAACTTTTTGTCACTAAAACTTGACTTGCAGTTTTTTTTTATTTTTTGATAAGTTTTAAGGGACATCAAATGCCAACTTTTCAGAAATTTCTAGGTTGTGCAAAAAATCTTTGACCGAGTTATGAATTTTATAATCAATAATGATTTTTTTTTTGAAAAAAAAATCGAAATATTGGTCGCAAAAAAATTTCAACTTCATTTTACGATGTTAAATCAAATTTGAAATCAAAAAGTACTTTAGTGAGAATTTGATAAAGTGAACCTTTTTCAAGCCAGCCATTTTTAGGTTACTTTTTGGAAAATAGTAGCAGTTTTTTTTTATTAATGCACCTATTCGCCCACTTTTTGAAAAGCTGAAAAAAATCTCTATATTTTGCTTTCATGAACTTTGTTGATACGACCCTTAGTTGCTGAGATATTTCCTTGCAAGTGTTTAAAAACAGGAAATTGATGTTTTCTAAGTATCATCCAAATTTCATGACTGTTTCATATTTTAACATTGTAAATCAGACCATTAATTGTTGAGTTATCGACATTAGAAAATGGTGATTTGTTTGGGTGAGACTTAGAAAACATCAATTTTCCTGTTCTTAAAAACTTGCAAGGAACTAAGGGTTGTATCAACAAAGTTCAAAAAAGCAAAATTTAGAGAATTTTCTCAGCTATTCAAAAATATTTTTTTCAAAAGTGGGCAAACATGGGCACTAATTTTTAAAAGTTAAAAAGTGCAACTATTTTCCAAAAATTTACCTAAAAATTGTATAACTTGAAAACGGTGCACTTTATCAAAATTTCATTGATGTACTTTTTGATTGAAAATTGGATTTTACATCGAAAAATGAAGTTGAAAAATTTTTGCGACCAATACTTCGGTTTTTTGAAAAATTAGTATTGATTAAAAAATTTATAACTCGGTCAAAAGCTTTTTGCACAACCTGGAAATTTCTGAAAAGTTGACATTTGATGTCCTCTAAAACATATCAAAAAATTAAAATAAATTAAAAATAGTGTTTTTTTTCAAGTTTTAGTGACAAAGAGTTGAATAAAAATCACCAAAAATTTTTTACCGCGTATCATTTTTTTCCAGTGTAGTCCTTATCCATACCTACAACTTTGCCGAAGACACCAAATCGATCAAAAAAATCCTTCAAAAGATACCTATTTTTGAATTGTTATACATAATTTTTGTATGGACAGCTGCCAAATTTGTAAGGAAAATTATATGGACAAACTAATGCTGAGCAATTCTCTGAGTTTTCGGTCATTCGATTTTTTTTTGTATTTTTTAATCCGGCTGAAACTTTTTTGGTGCCTTTGGTATGCCCAAAGAAGCCAATTTGCATCATTAGTTTGTCCATATAATTTTCCATACAAATTTGGCAGCTGTCCATACAAAAATGATATGTGAAAATTCAAAAATCTGTATCTTTTGAAGGAATTTTTTGATCGAGTTGGTGTCTTCGACAAAGTTGTAGGTATGGATATGGACTACACTGAAAAAAAATGATACACCGTAAAAAAAAATTTGGTGATTTTTTATTTAACTTTTTGTCACTAAAACTTGATTTGCAAAAAAACACTATTTTTATTTTTTTTTATTTTTTGATATGTTTTAGAGGACATAAAATGCCAACTTTTCAGAAATTTCCAGAATGGGCAAAAAATCTTTGACCGAGTTATGATTTTTTGAATCAATACTGATTTTTTCAAAAAATCGAAATATCGGTCGCAAAAATTTTTCAACTTCATTTTTTGATGTAAAATCAAATTTGCAATCAAAAAATACTTTAGTGAATTTTTGATAAAGTGCACCGTTTTCAAGTTATAGTCATTTTTAGGTAACTTTTTTGAAAATAGTCGCAGTTTTTCATTTTTTAAAATTAGTGCCCATGTTTCCTCACCTTTGAAAAAAATATTTTTGAAAAGCTGAGAAAATTCTCTATATTTTGCTTCATTGAACTTTGTTGATGCGACCCATAGTTGCTGAGATATTGCTATGCAAAGGCTAAAAAACAGGAAAACTGATGTTTTCTAAGTCTCACCCAAACAACCCACCATTTTCTAATGTCGATATCTCAGCAACTATAGGTCCGATTTACAATGTTAAAACATGAAACATTCGTGAAATTTTCCGATCTTTTCGAAAAAAATATTTTGAAAAATTTAAAATCAAGGCTAACATTTTAAACGGGCCAAACATTCAATATTACGCCCATTTGAAATGTTAGTCTTGATTTTAAATTGAGGGGGGGGGGGGTCGCATCAACAAAGTTCAATAAAGCAAAATATAGAGAATTTTCTCAGCTTTTCAAAAATATTTTTTTCAAAGGTGGGCAAACATGGGCACTAATTTTAAAAAATGAAAAACTGCGACTATTTTCAAAAAAGTTACCAAAAAATGGCTATAACTTGAAAACGGTGCACTTTATCAAAAATTCACTAAAGTACTTTTTGATTGCAAATTCAATTTTACATCGAAAATTGATGTTGAAAAATTTTTGCGACCGATATTTCGATTTTTTGAAAAAATCAGTATTGATTCAAAAAATCATAACTCGGTCAAAGATTTTTTGCCCATTCTGGAAATTTCTGAAAAGTTGGCATTTTATGTCCTCTAAAACATACCAAAAAATAAAAAAATTAAAAATAGTGTTTTTTTTGCAAATCAAGTTTTAGTGACAAAAAGTTAAATAAAAAATCACCAAAATTTTTTTTACCGTGTAGCATTTTTTTTCAGTGTAGTTCATATCCATACCTACAACTTTGCCGTAGACACCAACTCGATCAAAAAATTCCTTCAAAAGATACAGATTTTTGAATTTTCACATATCATTTTTGTATGAACAGCTGCCAAATTTGTATGGAAAATTATATGGACAAACTAATGATGCAAAATGGCTTCTTTGGGCATACCGAAGGCACCAAAAAAGTTTCAGCCGGATTTAAAAATATAAAAATTAAAATTAAAGAAAAAAGACCGATTCCGTAGAGAACTGCTCTGCTGCAAAATGGCTTCCTCGGGTATACCGAAAGCACCACAAAAGTTTCAGCCGGATTTAAAAATACAAAAATTAAAATTCTTAAAAAAGACCGATTTTGTAGAGAATTGTTCAAAAGGATTTTATTTATATTTTTGAATTAGCTCAAACCTTGGGAGCCTCCCGCAAGAACCAAGAAACCAGTTTGGTTTGGCCAGCCAGGTTTTCTTGTGCTTTGTTTTTTAAATTATTTTATGTTTACTTGACTTAAACTTTTTAAAAGTTTTGCTCTTTCTAGTGAAAAACATAATTTCTTTTTTCTGAAGTAACATTTATTTGTTGTTTCAAAATAAAAAAAGAAGCGAAGAGAACAATATTTAAAAACCCAGTATTGTCAAATCAAGTTATCTATTACGAGCAGCCTTTTGTTCTTATTTCTTCTAGAAATGCCACCCATCGAACCCTAATGAGGGCGAATTTTGTTATTTCTTTTCCTTGCACCGGACCTCTGCCCCCATTTAGTTCCGAAGAAAGTTTCCCAAAATCTGAACTAACTGTTGGTTTGGCAAGATTTCCTCCTCGTGAAACATGACCAACATGATGAAGTGTGTTCGTTCAGTCTTTCAAGAAGGAAATCATTAGCCGAGTGTTGTTTCAGGGAAAAGTTTCTTGGTGAAAGATTTCTATTTCCGTAGCTGCCTCGTCGATTAGTTTCGAGTTTGTTGAGCAAGTTGAACAAGTTCGAGATTCACATTGCATCTAATGATGCCCTTTTCCAACGAACCCGATTAAACTTCAATGGTTTCGATGGGGGAGCGTGATTCTTTTCAACATTATTTTTTCTCCTTTTTGAGAAAGACAAACAGAAATCCCAACTGAAAGGTATTCAGCGGCGTTTTCAATAAGCTTGAATCCACCCATCGACGTCGGGAGCAGGAAATTGATTTCCTTCTGTCTTCTCTGCGATTTTCCGCCCCAATTGCGTGCAATCGCACTATTCGATAATTACCGTTTTCATTTGCAGTCTGCACACTTCAGAAATGGGTGTGGGTGATAAGAACCTTCCAGGACCAGCACGATTGCATTTCAGTTTCTGAAAGTTCAGCACATTTGGTCATCCGGGGAAGACGTGCGGCTTTCATTCGGCAAATTAGGTCGTCAAAGCTTGAAAGCTTGCTTTCGACTTGGTTTGGTTTTTTTTTTCGTTTTTTACTGCCAGCTCGTAAATTGTAAGAATTGGCACTTTTGAGAGTGGCATTTTTCTTACTCGTTCTACTTTAAACCGTTTAAAGTGGATCGCAATCATTTTACGATCTGTTTAAATGCGCATAAAATGAGCTGGAGGCTGATTTAATCGTGACCGACGTTGGCACGTTTCACTGTGTTTCCTCAAGCAAGGTTTTTAAAGGAGAATATTTTTAGATTTCTCTGCACCTTCAGATTCAAATTGAAATAAATTCTCGATAAATCATGAACTTTGTGACTCTGCCTTAGAAAATTAGTCAATTCAAGATATTCATCGAATTTTTAATCCAAAATTCTTAGTTTTTTAATAGATTTGACTTCTGGAGGCTAGTCAACTGTATTGAACACCGTCATCTTGGGCAAATCGGGAATAAGAACGGCCTTGTTAATGTACAATATTTTGCCCAATTAACGGTACTTATAATTATTATTTTCGTACCACTCATTGCGTGAGAGTATAACGTCATGATACGATTTCCCGGACACCTCATCTTGTTTTATCAGTTATTTGGATATAAATTTGCAAAATTATTGTCAAAACTGTATTATTTGATGAATTCTGACATCAATTCAAATATGTTTGGACGTAGTAGCCAATGCTAAAACAATTAAATTAAATAAAAACATGAGTTTACCCGAGTTTAGTTCGAAGCACCGGGAAAACAAAGCAGAAATGTATGGTTATTATTTCCTTAAAGGGTTTTTTTTTCTTAACTTATTTTTATTAGGTCCTTTTAGGTGCTGTGACCAGGTTGGGACCGAGGATCAGTATAACAATATATAAAAACAAAAAAAAACTCTTTAATTTCCATACTTGGAGATCATGTAACTGACGAGGGTTACTTGGTCCAAGCGGGTCTTGCAGGTCTTCAACCTGCCGATGTACTCGGAGAAAATCCCTCATAGCTCAGCCGAACTGTAGAGTACCTCCCCGGCTTCCTTCTCCGTGGCTCCACCGTCTCGGGGGCCACCTTGGCTGCTTCCTGCGGAACGAGGGCGATCCTTCGATGTTCCGTCCGGGACTGCACCCGGCAACGGAGGGAACTCCGCCGGCGTGAACGCCGGAACTGCTGGACTCTGCTTCTCCGTCTTCCTTGCCGGCGGTTTCGGTTTCGACGCCTGCTGGCGCCTCCGGATGAAGTCCGCACGCTTAGGGCAGCTGCGGTCCGTGGCTTCGTGGGCTCCAGAGCAGTTGGTACACCGCTTCGGCTCGGCTTCTTGGACTTTGCACTCGTCCGTCTTGTGGGGATCCCCACAGTTATTGCACCTCCCTTTCAGGTGACAGTTCCTGGTTCCATGACCCAGCTGCTAGCAGTTCCTGCACTGGGTCACGTTCGGCCGCTTGTTCCGGTAGGCCTCCCACCGGATGATAGTTTTTGCCACAACTTTCATTGCAGAGAGCTTCTTCAGATTCAGTATCCCTTGGGGAAGACCACAATGTACGGAATTTCGTCCACGGTGGACTTTTCCTTCCGCTTGATGACATGCACCTCCAGCGCGTCCAGCTTGAGATCTCTCTTTAGCAGGTACTTGACCTCGTCCGGTTTCAGTTCATCAGGTAAACCACGAAGAACTACCCGATGATTTCGTTCGCTCCGCCGTTCGTGGGTGTAGAATTCCACTTTCTTCCTCTTGAGGAGCTCCTACAACTTGTCAAAATCTTTGACAGAGAAGCAGGTCACCTTGGTTCCAAATCGGGTTAGATTGTAAATCGGATTGAAACCAAATTTACAACTTTCCATTATCGCCACGAGCTTGTAAAAATCCGTGGTGTTCTTCACAACCAAAGGTGGTTGCTTTTGTTTACTTGCCGACTGGCCGGGTGCTGGAACCGCGTCTTCTCCTCCTGCTGGGCTGGCATTGTTGTTGTTTTTGTCGCCCGAAAGCGCGCTGAATTTGTTGCTATTGAGCAGGGTCTTCTCAACTTTTTCTCCTTCGATGCCGATTTCAGTGACCTCGCTGGACTTCTTCCGCTTCCGATTCTCGCGGACGGGACGAAAATCTTCCTCCTCGGGGGATTCATCCACCTCCATCCGTCAAAAACTTCCAAGCACGCGAGATGACAACACGAGCAAAACACGTCTTAACTTGTCGCTGGCTTGCGACTGAGTGTGATTTTAATTGTTGTGTTGAGGAAATTAGGCTTTAAAAAAAGCTTGCCACGACCAATGAAATTTGAACTTTTTTAACTAAATGATATCAGGGATATGATAAATCAATTTTAAGCAAAACAAAATTAAAATAAATTTAATTCATTGAAATTTTCTTTTTTTAAATTTATATCAAGATATATTAATAATATTTGCATTATTTGTTTATTTATTTAATAATTTTCATAGAATTTTAAGAAAATAATAAAAAAAATAATTTACTTTTTCCAGTTTTATCAAACATTAGATCCGGCCCGCCACTGCTTCAGAAAAATCAGATCTGGCCCGCTATTAAGAAATGTCTGTGCAGGAAAACAAAAAAAAAGTAAAAAAATGCCTTTGCTTCAAAACAATTTTAATTTTATTTGAATAGAATTTTAACCAGTCTAAATTTGCTTTGAAAGTTTTTTCAAAATATTTCAGCAGCTTTTTCAGCATTTTAAGTAAACTTTGGTCAGCTTCTCACTTGACTTAAGGTTAACAAATAGGTTGAAGAAAAAAATTCAGTAGAATCACCAAGTTATCATAATCTTAACGTATCCTAGATTTTTTCTACTGCCTCAAAGACGCTTCCATCTTATCTTCTGTCATAATATTTACAAAAACGTTCAAAATGAGCATTTCCCCGAAATACTTGAATCGTATAAATGTCAATCTTACCTGGCATTAAAAACCCACTGCCAGCCACCTTCGCAAGATCAACCCAGTTCATCTGCTGGGAAATCCTTCACTCCAAATAACGACCTCAAAAACGCCCCTTCGGAAGAGCTTTCGGAGCAAACAGCCAAGAGAAAAAAAACTCCTCTGCCAGAAGATGGCACTGAAATATAAACTAATTAACGTCAACGGCAAAGACACCGTTCGTCGTCGTTTTTATCTTTATTGCTTCTTAGACACTCCTGGTTCGTCCTAACTCTTCGCTGCTCATGCTTCTTGGCCCCTCCTGCCTGTCAGGTTCAGCGTTCCCACTTGGTTTGAAGGAAAAGCTTCTTTTCCCAGATTGTAAGCGCAACAAACACATCGTTCGTTAGACGTTAAGGGCTACTCCCTGGGTTCACGGTGGGTTTTTTTTTTGGTGAAAAAAAATAAAGAAAATTTAAAGTTGGTTTGAAACCAAATAAAAAATTCATAATTTGAAATAGAATACCTGCTGTTACGAAATTTTGTTCTTTCAAAAACTACTGAAAGCCCACCGTGCCCATCTCATGACTGCTTTGCCAACGCCTCAAATGAAATCCTAGAAGAGGTGAAGAGTACTAGCAGACGAAGATTGGAAATTGATAGCGTTAGAAAAGGGAAAAGTTTTAACGCTCACCCCCCCGCTCCCTTACCATGCACCGCAAAGACCACCCTTTTTTTGGGGGGAAAGTTGGTTGGAGTTGGTTTATGATCATTGGAGCCAGCCACGAAGGAAGTCAGCAAATTAATTGGGGAATGTTTTCGAGGGTGCCAACAGAGGCAAAATAAAATTCGCACATTTCTACAACGGGTGCAACTGAAGCAGGATGAGAGTTTTCTGTGTTTTATTAAATATAAAGCATGAAATTGTGTTGGATATTCCACTACCACAAATTTTAAGATGGTAGCGTTTGTTAATGATAGCTGTAATTTATCAAAGATCGACAGAGTAAGATGTTTTATGGGTCACAGAATTAAATTCAACTTAAAGGAAGATAATTCTAAGAACCCAAAGAAGTACAACAGAACAACAGAACAACAGAAAAATAGAACTAAAAACGCATTATAAATTGGCAAAAATCAGGAGGACATTCAATTCTTAGAACATATAAATTTAAATGGAAATCTTAAATATCTCTCCAAATTTTCAATGCGCCAACAAACCAACTTTGAAGTGGCGCCGATTTGCATTCCGTCACCACAAAACCCGCACTGGCTGTTTGCAACGGTCCAAACCCGGCAGCTTTGATGTTCGCTATTTCCGGAAAGCCGCTCTCTTCAGAACAGCGCCAAGAGTTTTCCCAGAGCACTTGAACTAGTGATTAAAAAGGCCCTCAAACGACGGCCACACTTTTGCTACAAATGTTTATTTTTGTCCCACGTGCGTCGTCCACGTGGCGGCCCTCTTGGGAGATGAATCGCTCAACTCCGTGGAAATGTGCCGGTGGTGCTGGTTGGTTTGTGGGTGGGAAAATTGCTTCCACTTAAAGTTGGAATGCTTGCGGAGTTTTAGGGATGCCAAAGGACGGTGGTCCTTCGTGGAATTCTGCGATGGCCAAGAACGAGCCCCGAAGGGATAATTATAGGAAGGAAGGCTGAGATTGAAGGGAGCGATGTCTGGACGACTTTGAGGATACATTCACAAAAATGGTTCATCCTCTTGAAATAATTAATATTTAATGCGACGATAAAAAGATGAAATGGGCTTTGATCTACCTCTGACAAATTAGTTGGCTGCTAAGCTAAATCATTCTGAGAAAAATTTCACAAGTTAGAGTTGAACTGTGCTCTAATTAATTTTCGTGGAATTTACCTATCTCAAGTTTAGGGGCCATCCATAAACCACATGTATTTTAAAAGTGTGTATAAAATGAGACAACAATTTGATTGCCATTTCCTGAATAAAAAAAAGTTCCCTTTTGTTCTTCAGAGCAAACTATTTTTTTCAGGTCCCACTTCCTTCCCAAGATGTTAAAAGTGCTTTCTTAAAAGTATTTCGATTTTATGCTCGATAATTACTCTTTATATTTTACCTTGATTTTATGCACTTGAAATATAATTCAATTTCAGCTAACTTACCCATTTCCTCAGTTTGAAAAAATTCTCGTTCCTTTCTTACAAACCGGAAGCTCACCGAAAGTTGCTGACAGTTCCGCTTGCCGGGGCCAATAATTCACTCCGACAGTGGTGGCATCCCCTGGGGGAAACTTCCGATTAAAAGGATTGCCGGCGTATCAGCAAAGTAACCTCATTACAGACACTTTTTTCCGCCGTTCCCAATATCTTCATCAGCTGCGCGTGGGAAAAATGGGATTATTACTCTTAACTTTGGCCAAAAGCTCTGTCACACACTCACAAACTTGCTGTCAGAGTTTGGGTAAGGATGAAAAAGTCACGAACTTGGCTTTTTCCCCCTATCCATGATTTCACATTTTTTTCTTTGCTATCAAGTTTGATCAGTAAAAGCTGGGAAAAAGCAGTCATTATCCCTTTAGCAAGTGATGGGTGAAACAACGACGACGATGACTTGGTTGGGAACAGAGCCAACTTTTACACCCCCACTTTTTTCATTGTTTTAGCAGACTTAAAAACACACACACACACACTTACTCACTCTGTGAGCCAGACACGCCTCAAGTGGTTCTTTGTCCTTTGTTAGTGTTTAAGAGTGAGAGCAGCCTATAAAACACACCCAGTGACGCACAAGTGCACTATGGGGTTTCAGGCGGCCATAAATCGAAAAACCGACATACTCTAATTATTTTTTTGGTATTTTTTTTCGAAAATAAACATTCTAACTAAGAAAAATCCAGAGTTTGAAAGTTGTAGGTTCAAAATTCACTGAATTGCAGACCTTCAAAGGCGAAAATGGTAAGAAAAAACATGTTTTTTGACAAAAAAATGATTATTTTTCATAGTTGTATTGTGTAGCTGTTTATGTATTTTTTCCTGCATCATTATATATATTCAGAAAAGTAATTGATTCAACTTTTTAATAACATTTTACAAAACACACTTTTACAGGCTAAAAAAAATAATAAAAATCAAAAAAGATGGATTTTTATTCAAAATTTAGTTTTTTTCAACTTTGCTAATGGAGTACTTGTTTTGTGTGCATTTGTGCGGTCTGAAAAATTTGTAGCTTAAAATTTGAACCATGTCCTAACTTGTCTCAAAAATTCAAAGTGCACTTATGTGCACTTTTTGAGTTATGCCATTTTGAACATTTTGATTCATGCATGAAAATTAATGATTTCGCGTATACGCTTGGTTAAAATCACATTATTTACCTGCGGAAGCAGAAATGACGTACCTGCTATGTATGTTTTGAAAATGGTTTGGTATTCATGACTTTGTTGGTACTTAGGTACGTTTAATAAAATTAGAAATTCCTATTCTAAGTATTTTACAGAAACGATTCGTCGAATATTCATATCAGTTCGTTGTTGTGTTCTTTTGAAAGTATGGATAATAATACCGTAGTGTCCCTGTACGATATAACAAAGCACTATTTTGAAAACGTGAGAACTACTTTCGAGTATATTTGTAAGAATTACAACATTGCAGAACCGTCACATGATCAACTCAGGGAAAAACTACGCATGTTGTTCTGTAGCTTCAAAACGAGGTATACAAAAGCCCATAGAAGAAGTTCATATTTTAGGTAATCTAACGACAATCGGTTACATAGTGATTTTGATTTAGAAGAATTTATCGTGGAAAACGTGAATTTGCAAGTGGATCAACAAAAAACGTGGACGAGAATCCATACAATGTTCCATAAAATAAACCGTCAAAAATTCTAAAACACCGCAAAAATCAAATTTTGATTGGAGGGGGAGGGGGGGGGGGTGGTCTTCAAAGAGAGGTGGATTTTAACTCAAGAAGAAGGGGAGGGAGATTGAACGTAAATCAGAAACTTTAACATAACATAAACCGCCATTCCGTGCATCAAATAGACAAAGCAAGAATATTAAAATTCACCACATTAATGCATGTGGCCTCTAATATATGAAAAAATCGAAAATTAAACTTACAGTATGTAAAAAAAGTATTTACACCCCTTGGGCACTATGCACATTTTGTGATGAAACATGTAAAAAATTTAAAGTTTGACAGGAACCTAGTACTACGTTTTGTTCAGAAACTCATGGCAAACATTTTGCTACAAAAAGCTCATGAAAAGATGATTTCTATAAAAAGTTATATAACAAATACTATTACGAAAATAAAAAAGGTGCAAAAAAAGTATGTACACCTTTCGAAAAATTAACATAAATAATGTTATTTGTTGACAAATCACCATAAATCCAGTCTCCCAACTCCAAATTGGCATCCTTGACTGATTAAAAAAAGAATTTGGATTGAATATAAAGTTTACTAACTACTTAGTATAAAAGTTTATATAACTCTGGAAATTCTATATAAAACTTATCTAAACTTAATTTTGCAAACTTTTAATTCAACTAAATGTCAATATATTACCATATAATTGCTAAATAAACATTTTGGAGTGGGTATAACACCGTTTTGGGGGTATTTGTATCGATAGAATAGATTTTTCGTTGGAATTTCGTACCAACCCGGAATTACGTCGTAGGAAAATCCGCCTGCATCCGAACCGGTCCACGATTCACAAGTCAACCTATGTGGAATCGGAAAGGGCATAAAATTTCCGATCTTTTGATACCCATACATCTAGGTTTTCTTTAAAACCTACGTTTTTAAATACCTGGGCAAAAAGTAAGTTTGATCAACGAGAACAAAAATTACGAAATTCCATACATTTTTGGCAGGTTGCTCAAACGAAACCATAACAACGTTTTTGCTTAGGTATTTAAAAACGTAGGTTTTAAAGAAAACCTAGATGTATGGGCATCAAAAGATCGGAAATTTTATGACCTTTCCGATTCCACATAGGTTGACTTGTGAATCGTGGACCGTTTCGGATGCCGGCGGATTTTCCTACGACGTAATTCCGGTTTGGTACGAAATTCCAACGAAAAATCTATTCTATCGATACAAATACCCCCAAAACGGTGCTATACCCACTTCAAAATGTTTATTTAGCAATTATATGGTAATATATTGACATTTAGTTGAATTAAAAGTTTGCAAAATTAAGTTTAGATAAGTTTTATATAGAATTTCCAGAGTTATATAAACTTTTATACTAAGTAGTTAGTAAACTTTATATTCAATCCAAATTCTTCTTTTAATCAGTCAAGGATGCCTATTTGGAGTTGGGAGACTGGATTTATGGTGATTTGTCAACAAATAACATTATTTATGTTAATTTTTCGAAAGGTGTACAAACTTTTTTTGCACCTTTTTTATTTTCGTTATAGTATTTGTTATATAACTTTTTATAGAAATCATCTTTTCATGAGCTTTTTGTAGTAAAATGTTTGGCATGAGTTTCTGAACAAAACGTAGTACTAGGTTCCTGTCAAACTTTAATTTTTTTACATGTTTCATCACAAAATGTGCATAGTGCCCAAGGGGTGTAAATACTTTTTTTACATACTGTATTTTCTGGAAAAATATCAAAATTCATTTGTTTTCATTATACTAAGTACAAACAACACAAAAAAGTCACAAAAAAGCAAAAAAATATTTTTGGCCGCTCGCTTATATGGAAATACCCCATAGTGAAGTGGGGGTTGTGTGTGAACATGTGGTGGAAGCATAGAAAAAAATCTTGCAACTTTTGAGTCTTTTTGGCGATTATTTTTTTCCAGGATGAATCTTTAATTTTAAGAAAAAAAATTTTTTATTATAGAGCAATTCTCTACGAAATCGGTATTTTTTCCTAAATTTTAATTTTTGTATTTTTTAATCCGACTGAAACTTTTTTGGTGCCTTCGGTATGCCCAAAGAAGCCATTTTGCATCATTAGTTTGTACATATAATTTTCCATACAAATTTGACAGCTGTCCATACAAAAATGATATGAGAAAAATCAAAAATCTGTATCTTTTAAAGGAATTTTTTGATTGTTTAGGTGTCTTCGGCAAAGTTGTAGGTATGGATACCCGAGCAGGGGTAAATAACACGGGAAAACCAAATTTTGGTATTACTTGGGCAAATAACAGCAACCAAAATGTGCCCTTGGTTGCCCAGTAATAGATGGTAAAATACCATGAAATCATACCAAAATCTTGTATGTGTAAGGGCACAACAATTCCAAACCATGTTATTCCAAGGGTAAAATAAAACCTCAAAATAAAACCATTTCAATACCAAGTTGAGGTCTTCTGGATTTTTGATCCCGAGCATGGGTAAATAACAAGGGAAATGCGTAATAATACCTTTCTCTGGTATCAATACCAAATTTTGGTATTCCTGGACCCTTTAAAATTTGTCTTAAGGATTATGCAAGAGCAAAATGTGGTATCATACCAATTTAAGGTATTGTTTTGATATTGCAAAATTGCAGAATTTGTCAATGATCGAACATTACATTTTGGTATTCTTTTGGTATTACAGTATTTTATCAAATTCCTCTGCAACTATGGGAAAATTTTGACCAATTCTGAAAAAATAATTAATTTTGCGCAAAAATGATGTCTCAAAGCGAATGCTTTCATTCAAAACCGGAAATTTCAAACTTGATTTTAAACATTTTTGATATACCCCTATAGAAATGACTTGAAATTGTGGAAAATATTATAAGTCAGGATGGCACATTTTGGTATTATTTTGGTATTAAAGTGTTTTATCAAATTCCTCTGAAACTATGGGAAAATTTTGACCAATTTTGACAAAATAATTAATTTTGCGCTAAAATGATGTCTCAAAGCGAATGCTTTCATTCAAAACCGGAAATTTCAAACTTGATTTTACATACCATACCATACCAAACAGCTTAGAACACCATACGCGGTGCCCGTGCTGTATCAAGAAGGTTGTTCCATGTTGCTCGGTTCTGGGCTGCAGCTCGCCAGTCTCCTAGGTTGCAGATCTTTCTTAGGTCCGCCTCGATCTGATTACCCCATCGTGCACGCTGCGCTCCTGCTCTTCGGCCAGTGCCGCCATCCGGTCGCGCGCGGTCAAAGACCATCCTGACAGGATGGTCTTCGTCCATCCTCGCGACATGGCCGGCCCACCTGAGCCTCCCGATTCTCACCAGGGTGACGATGGTCGGTTCTCCCAGCAGCGCGTGCAGTTCGTGGTTCATGCGCCTTCGCCACTCGTTCTGAGCTGTACGTACTCCACCGTAGATCGTTCGCAGCACCTTCCGTTCGAAAACTCCAAGGGCTCGTTCGTCCTCTTGCCGCAGCGTCCAGGTCTCGTGGCCATAGAGGGCAACCGGTCTAATCAGTGTCTTGTACAGGGTCAGCTTCGTGGCGCGTTGCACTCGATCAGATGTCAAGGTTTTCCGTAATCCAAAGTAGGCGCGATTCGCGGAGTGGATACGAGTCCGGATCTCTAAGCTGGTGTCGTTGTCGGCCGTTACCAGCGATCCCAAGTACACGAATTCGCTCACCTCCTCCAGCACATCGCCATCCACAGCTATAGGGGTGAGTCTTGGGGGGTCAACGTCCTTTGAGCCCCTCCCTTTCATGTACTTTGTTTTCGTCGTATTCATGGCCAATCCAATTCGTCCTGCTTGCGTCTTTAAGGCGGTGTAAACCCTTTTCACCGTCTCTAGGTCTCTCGCTATAATATCAATGTCGTCCGCATAAGCAAGAAGTTGGACTGTCCTGTTGCAAATCGTGCCTCTCGTGTCTATACCCGCTCTTCGCACAACTCCCTCAAGTCCGATGTTGAACAGCGCATTGGATAAGCCGTCACCATGTCGTAACCCTTGATGCGATTGGAAAGGGTCCGCTAGCTCCCCTGCCACTCGCACGTGACACATCACACGATCCAAGGTAGCCTTGATCAGCCGAGTCAGTTTGTCCGGAAATCCGTTCTCGTGCATGATCTGCCATAGCTGTTCGCGGTCGACTGTATCGTACGCTGCCTTGAAATCGATGAAGATGTGATGTGTGGGCACGTTGTACTCACGGCATTTCTCGAGGATCTGCCGGAGCGAGAAAATTTGGTCCGTGGTGGCCCGAGCACCAGTAAACCCCGCTTGATAGGGGCCCACGAACCTCCGTGCGTACGGTGTCAGCAGACGGCAGAGGATCTGGGAGAGGATTTTATAGGCCGCGTTGATAAGCGTGATGCCGCGGTAGTTGCCGCAGTCCAGCTTATCGCCCTTTTTGTAGATGGGGCACACGACACCATCCATCCATTCTGCTGGTAGTTTCTCCTCCCTCCAGATCTTAGAAATCACCAAGTGGATCGCCCTCGCCAACTGCTCTCCTCCATATTTGAAGAGCTCACCGGGTAACCGATCTTTACCGGCGGCCCTGTTGTTCTTCAGCTGCCTGATCTCCTTCTTCACCGTCTCCAGATCAGGTGCCGGGAACTGTTCGTCGGCAGCAGGCGGTCCAAGTTGGGCTTCAAAGCCGTCTCCATGCGCTACATCGCCGTTGAGGTGCTCGTTGAAGAACTGCTGCCACCTGTTCAACACCTCGCCTTTGTCCATAAGAAGGTTTCCCTCGGCGTCCCGACAAGTGTTGGCTTGCGGCACATAGCCTTTGCGGGACCGGTTAACTTTCTCGTAGAACTTACGCGTCTCGTTCTGCCGGAACAGCTGCTCCATTTCGGCGCGATCGCGATCTTCCAGCTGGCGCTTCTTGAGCTTGAAGACCGTTCTCTGCTGTTTCAGCGCTTGTTTGTATCTGGCCACGTTCTCATCAGTTGCAGCTCTCAGCTTCACCGCATAAGCTGCTTTCTTCTCGTCAAGTAGCCGCTGGCACTCCTCGTCGAACCAGCGCTGCTTTCCAACTCGGACCGTACTACCTAGCGCGGCTTCAGCGGCACTGCCGATGGCCGAGCATATTCTGCTCCATCCATCGTTGAGCGAGGCAGCGCCGAGTTCCTGCTCCGTTGGCAGGCTCGCTTCCAGCTGCTGCACGTAGTGCTGAGCCGCAGCCGTGTCCTGCAGCCGCTCGGTGTTGAACGGCGGTGGGAGCCGGCTCCGTCGTCGGTGGTACGTCGTCGACAGTTTTGAGTGCATGCTTGCACCCACCAGGTAGTGGTCCGAGTGGATGTCCGCACCGCGGTACGTGCGGATGTTCCGTATGTCCGAGAAGAATCGGCCGTCGATGAGGACGTGGTCGATTTGTGTTTTTGTTCGTTGGTTAGGCGATGTCCAGGTGACTTTGTGGATGTCTTTCCGGGGGAAGAATGTGCTCCGTACCACCATACCGCGGGAGGCTGCGAAGTTGATGCACCGCTGGCCGTTGTCGTTCGTGACGGTGTGCAGGCTGTTCGGCCCGATCACCGGCTTGTACATCTCCTCCCTTCCTATGCGGGCGTTCATATCTCCGATGACGATCTTGACGTCCCTCTGCGGGCAGCTGTCGAACTTCTGCTCCAGCTTCGCGTAGAACGCTTCCTTCTCGGCATCGGATGATTCCTCGTGTGGGCAATGTACGTTGAAGATGTGATAGTTGAAGAAACGGCCTTTAATCCTCAATCTACACATCCGGTCGTCGATCGGCTCCCAATCTATCACACGACTCCGCATCTTGCCCAACACTATGAAGCCGGTTCCCAGCTTGTTTTCGGCTCCGCCGCTCTGGTACATGGTGAGCTCCAAAGCATCATCCTCCCACATCTTCGCTCCCTTCCAGCACATCTCTTGCAGCGCTACAACATCGAAGTTGCGGGGTTTGAGCTCGTTCAACAGAGCGTACTCATACCCATCGAAACGTAGCGATCTGCAGTTCCATGTTCCGAGTTTCCAATCGGTGTCCTTTTTGTGCCTAGGTCTATGCCGTTTGTTCCGGATCCTTATTCCTTCTTGATTGTTCGTAATATTTGAATTTTCGGTATGCAGCCGGATTGGGGCTGCGATACCTAGTCTCGGGGTGGGGCTGCCACCTTGAAGCTACCGAGACCCAGCTCCGGTTTTCTCTCGACACCGTAACGGGGGCCTTTCTCTCGAGGCCTAACGGTATAGCTACTAGGATGTAACAAAATCACACTTTTTTGTGGGCATTTCAGGGGATAATCTCCTAGGTGTACTAAGTCAGAATCCCAAATATGAGCCCGATTGGTTGCGACAGGACCTGGCGCTCCGGCTTCAAAGTTTAAATGGGATTTAACCCGTAAAATCGGTGCGTTTTGGTTTTAGCCATTTTTGAGTCCTTCAACGATTTTTGGATTTTTCAAAAACCTCATGAGCTTATAGATTGTGTTTCAGGGTACAACTTTGCCGAAGACTGCGAAGAGATTTGATAATTAGTACTGCTTGTACAATGATTTGAAAATAAAAAAACTTTTTGCCATTAATTTGTTTGATTAGTATTGGCAACACTTTCTTTGAACGCGCGCATCCTGGGCCAGGCGTCGTAAACTGGGTCGTAACTATAGCAACGAGAAAACATCCAGCGTACAACGGTCAAAGTTTGATACATGGAAAGAAAATGCATTATTTGGATGTTGTGCTTATGTTTTCGATGGTGCCGGAGGATTTGATTACCGGTGCTGCTCTTTTAAACTGTCGTAGATTCCTGTATTCTATTTGACAGTGACTCGCCGGATTTAGTTGTAGGCACACCTGATCCTGTCATTAAACCGTGTGGATCTTTTTCGTCGCGACCAGTTGTGGTGCTGGGAGATGGCGAACCTATGCTCGAACATAGTGCAATTGGTGTCTTATGAATTCGAAAAATATCTAGCCAGAGAACTCTGCTGTTTGAAAATAGTATTTTCTTATGTTGTCAATGCAATACATTAATTTGTTTATGACCGATTTTATTGCCAAATTGCCATAACTCTTCAATTGAAAACGAGTGGAAACTATCACTAAAAGGCATGTCTCCCGAAATATCTTCCGGATTACGGAATATTCAAAATGCACAAAACATCCGTGCATAATAAAGCGCTTTCAAGACAGCTGCGTTAGTTGTCACTCGAGCAAGGTTTAGAATCGGTTCTGCCCGGGCATCCAACTGAACCCTGAAAGTCAACCGGAGAGCTTCTTGCAGTTCCATAAGAACTTTCGTTCTCAACAATCACAACAACAAAAACAACAACACGACGCTGGACAAATACATACCGACGCGTCGCGACGCAACGTAGCATGCGTTGCATAGTTTTCCGAAAGCGCGCCTCAAAAGCGAGTGTTGCCAGAATATGTTTTACTTTATCAGAAAAATAAGAGAAAAGATTTTGTAAATTCTATACCATTTTCCAGAGCGGTCAAATCTCTTCGCAGTCTTCGGCAAAGTTGTACCCTGGAACACAATCTATAAGCTCATGAGGTTTTTGAAAAATCCAAAAATCGTTGAAGGACTCAAAAATGGCAAAAACCAAAACGCACCGATTTTACGGGTTAAATCCCATTTAAACTTTGAAGCTGGAGCGCCAGGTCCTGTTGCAACCAATCGGGCTCATATTTGGGATTCTGACTTAGTACACCTAGGGGATCATCCCCTGAAATGCCCGCAAAAAAGTGTGGTTTTGTTACATCCTAATAGCTACACCCTCCGAAGAGGATGGAGCCCCCCTTCCCTGTCAGCATACTACCATAGTTCCCACCGGGGTTGGTTACCCGATCTCTCCAATGGTTACTAGTATCCCGGCTAGCGCCGCGGGGAGGCCAGGGTATCGGAGTTACTGGACAAGAGGCTAATGGACCACTTGATGGGTCTATTTTATTCCTGCGGTACTCGAAGTACCTATGGTACGCCATGTCCAGTCGTTCGCCAACCACTTGATTTTAAACATTTTTGATATACCCCCTATAGAAATGACTTGAAATTGTGGAAAATATTATAAGTCAGGATGGCACATTTTGGTATTATTTTGGTATTAAAGTGTTTTATCAAATTCCTCTGAAACTATGGGAAAATTTTTACCAATTTTGACAAAATAATTAATTTTGCGCTAAAATGATGTCTCAAAGCGAATGCTTTCATTCAAAACCGGAAATTTCAAACTTGATTTTAAACACTTTTGATATACCCCCTACAGAAATGACTTGAAATTGTGGAAAATTTTCTAAGTCAGGATGGCACATTTTGGTATTATTTGAATATTGAAAGGTTTCATCAATTTTCTCTGAAACTTAGAAAATTTGTAAAAAAAATTTACGAGTTAATTAATTTTGCGCTAAAATGACTTGAAACCCAAAAATGTTAAAGATGATTTTAAAAATTAGTGTAATATACCCACTAATATTTTTTTCAAAAACGTTGAAATATCTCTAAGTCGGGATAACCAAATTCTTTGAAAAACGAGTCAATCGACAGATTAATGAATTTTGGTGAATTTCAATTCAGTTTCATTTTAATAATACTTATTTTTCAATCTTGTTATTTTTCAGAAGCTTCAAGAACTTCAAGCACAGGCCGTTCATCAATGACAAATGCATTCGGTGTGGTGAAGAATATCACTAATAATAACATGGAATCATCAGGTGAGTAGATTTGGCTGTTGCATATGAATAATTTCCGTTTTTTCACTAACTGCAACTGCTGCACTAAAAATGGTATGAAAATACCAAATTTTGGTATTACTTGTTCTAATACCAGCGACCATAATGTGCTCTTGGTTGCCCAGTAATAGATGGTAAAATACCATGAAATCATACCAAAATCATGTATGTGAAAGACCACAGAAATACCAAAATATGATTTTCCAAGGGCGCGGGAATACCTAAAAATAAAACCATGGCAATACCAAGTTTTGGTATTCAAGCAATGTTCAAAAATCCAGAAGACCTCAACTTGGTATTGAAATGGTTTTATTTTGAGGTTTTATTTTACCCTTGGAATAACATGGTTTGGTATTGTTGTGCCCTTACACATACAAGATTTTGGTATGATTTCATGGTATTTTACCATCTATTACTGGGCAACCAAGGGCACATTTTGGTCGCTGTTATTTGCCCAAGTAATACCAAAATTTGGTATTCCCGTGTTATTTACCCCTGCTCGGGGAACATTGCTTGAATACCAAAACTTGGTATTGCCATGGTTTTATTTTTAGGTATTCCCGCGCCCTTGGAAAATCATATTTTGGTATTTCTGTGGTCTTTCACATACATGATTTTGGTATGATTTCATGGTATTTTACCATCAATTACTGGGCAACCAAGAGCACATTATGGTCGCTGGTATTTGAACAAGTAATACCAAAATTTGGTATTTTCATACCATTTTTAGTGCAGCAGTTGCAGTTAGTGAAAAAACGGAAATTATTCATATGCAACAGCCAAATCTACTCACCTGATGATTCCATGTTGTTATTAGTGATATTCTTCACCACACCGAATGCATTTGTCATTGATGAACGGCCTGTGCTTGAAGTTCTTGAAGCTTCTGAAAAATAACAAGATTGAAAAATAAGTATTATTAAAATGAAACTGAATTGAAATTCAATAAAATTATTAATCTGTCGATTGACTCGTTTTTCAAAGAATTTGGTTATCCCGACTTAGAGATATTTCAACGTTTTTGAAAAAAATATTAGTGGGTGTATTACACTAATTTTTAAAATCATCTTTAACATTTTTGGGTTTCAAGTCATTTTAGCGCAAAATTAATTAACTCGTAAATTTTTGTTTACAAATTTCCTAAGTTTCAGAGAAAATTGATGAAACCTTTCAATATTCAAATAATACCAAAATGTGCCATCCTGACTTAGAAAATTTTCCACAATTTCAAGACACTTCTGTAGGGGGTATATCAAAAATGTTTAAAATAAAGTTTGAAATTTCCGGTTTTGAATGAAAGCATTCGCTTTGAGACATCATTTTAGCGCAAAATTAATTATTTTGTCAAAATTGGTCAAAATTTTCCCATAGTTTCAGAGGAATTTGATAAAACACTTTAATACCAAAATAATACCAAAATGTGCCATCCTGACTTATAATATTTTCCACAATTTCAAGTCATTTCTATAGGGGGTATATCAAAAATGTTTAAAATCAAGTTTGAAATTTACGGTTTTGAATGAAAGCATTCGCTTTGAGACATCATTTTAGCGCAAAATTAATTATTTTTTCAAAATTGGTCAAAATTTTCCCATAGTTGCAGAGGAATTTGATAAAATACTGTAATACCAAAAGAATACCAAAATGTGGTGTTCGATCATTGACAAATTCTGCAATTTTGCAATATCAAAACAATACCTTAAATTGGTATGATACCACATTTTGCTCTTGCATAATCCTTAAGACTAATTTTAAAGGGTCCAGGAATACCAAAATTTGGTATTGATACCAGAGAAAGGTATTATTACGCATTTCCCTTGTTATTTACCCATGCTCGGGATTAGCGCCCAAAACTGACCCTTTTTGCGCGGCCAGCTGTAAGGGGCTACCTAGCAACGATGTTTATTTCCAATTCGTACGCGCACGTGCTCTCTCTCAGGTTCAAACTCTCTCACGAGTTTGCTCGCCTGCCTGCCTGCCTGCCTGCCTGTTTACCTACAAGCGCGCGCTGTTTCTCTGCTTGGACTTTTGTCGTCGTCGTCGTCGTTTTCGTTTGCTATCCGCTGCGCTGCGTTCCTGGCATGTTTATTATAATTTTCAACTAAAATAGCAGGTTTGTTTTGAGATATAATGAGCATATAAATTCTTAGCTTATGACAAAATTAAAAAAAAGTGCCCTGAAAAAATATAATTTGAATAAAAGGCAGCCTTGGCTTATGCTCATTTAAATCATTCACCTGAGTAAGAATCGGATAACTATGGCGCCTTCCACGGATAAAAAAGTAAAACAGTTGCTTTTCTCCATACATTTTGACGATTTTTCCCATACAAATTTTAAGCGATTGGAGGGAGGGGTTCCCGTGGTCAGAATGAGCTCAAATTTGGAATTTAGCCTAGTGATGGGTCAATCTTTGATTTCAGGGGGTAGCCCCAAAAAAGTCCGGATTTGGACCACCCTAATGTTTATGTATTTTTCAAAATAAACCTTAAAAATTTCTGTATTTTGAAACTTTTGATTATGATCTTTAGTCACTGGTTTTTATTCTGAGAATTCCTTAGCAATACTTTAGAATATTTTTGAATATTTACTAAATTTTTTATGGACAGCTGCCAAATTATATGAACGCTTGTTTGAAAGAACTAATTATGCAAACTAACTTCTTTTTCAAAACACGATCAAGCACATCCGAGGAAATCCGGTAATAAAGTTTATGACAAAAATCAAAACGAACGCTCGATTCCAGAGCAGCAGAAAATAACCGAAGTGCTTCCCAAGTGAAACCCCCCAAGATGTCTAATGAATATTATTTTCACCTCATTTTCAGTTCAAACTATAACCACCACATTATACGGAATCACCCGGTGGAAAAGTGCGCGATAAAAGCAAGCTTTTGAGCTTTTAATTGGCGAGCGCATGGAGGCGGGTTGGAAAATCTCTATCAAGACACGTGCTAACCAAGCTGGCAATTCCTGGTAATCAGGAGCGAATCATGAGGAGGACGATTCCGAAGGTTTTCTTTGGAATGTCTGAGCGGACGGGGAAGGGGAATGATTGCAGCAGCAAGCAGTGTGGCAATTAGAAGTACCAAATTGGACAAGATTGCTCCCGCAAGAATGCGAGTTGGGGGAGGCAAGGCGTTGAAAATTTAAGTGGAGTGAAAAGTGTTGTGGGAATGTATCTATGGAGGATTTGAAATGAAGTCATAATCATTTCCAAAGAAGCTATTTGGTATTGAAATTTAACATTTGAATGCCAATTGAAACCAGAAAGAAGATTTTCTATCGCTCAAGCTTTAAAATGTTATCAAAAGTGCTTTAAACACCCTTCTACCGTTGCTGTCATTTTCCACTGTCCATTTGAGCCCTCTCAGCCATGATCACCCGAAAAGAAGGAAGTCTAAAATTAAGATTTCACTTTCCAAGTGGCTACACCTCGACCTTCGTAAATAGCTCTCCCGTGGCAACCGATAGGTTCAGGTTCAGGGTTTCTCAGTTCCATTCAGCTTTTTGTACAATTTTAGATACCGACCAACCATCCCGTAGACCTTTCTCTCTCGTGGACAGTCATAGCTGCCACGTGGTGGAAATTTGTAGTTTTTATCGTTATGGTTATCGCTTTAGTTGTGTTTCATCCATTTCCCAAGCTTTTCGTCCGCTTTTCCGGGGCCCAACCTAGCCCCCTAACCATCATCGACCATATCGAGCAAAGTGGTCGAGGCGCTGTGTTGTGTTGCTAAACAGTAATAAATATAGTTTTGGAAGGTTGAATATTTGTCGTATACCATCTGTTTTCGATGTAACCTCAATTTATGTGGAACATGATTAAAATTTACACATTTTCAGAGTTGATTTAAGTTTTAAGAGAAGTATGCATGTTTTCTGACACAACACATCCAAATGCAATATTACCTTTTTTACTGTGTTGTGTATACAAATGGCTTTGGGACACAGCAGCTTTATAGAAGATGTTTGAAAAAGGGTTTCAAGTGCTTCAATAATTTAAACCTACACAAGATAGCGATCTTCACTTTCTAAGCGAGCTGGTTTAAATTTAAAAATGGTTTGAATACTGGCCAATATTAAATCAAAAAGATCCAGGAATTCTTAATATTTCTCTTTTTTGTAGGGTAATCTGAGCGAAAACCTTCCCAAATAAAGCCCCCAACTGAGTCATTCGTAAGCTTCACGTCTCTTGATTCCGGCGCAATGAATCATGTGGGTCATTAATCCATTCGGTCAACGGACCCCAAACCTCTGACGCCCAGGGCGGCCATCTCTCAGAATCCTACCCGAAACAAAATCCAACGCACAACTCACTCCCTCTCTCATCGTCATTGGCCATGAAAATGAGTGGCAAATTGAAATTAAAGCCTTTGATCAAATATGTAATAAAATACCCCCCCGGACACGACTCCGGCAATTGTACGCACGACGCAAGCACGCACCCATCCGGAAGAAGGGCCCATATTCCGTCCGGTTTAAGTACGGAACTTGTCCAACCGTGTATGTCCTTTCGCTATCGTTGAAATATGGAACAGCAGGTACCGGGGTTGTTCCGGTGTCATCCGGTGATCCATTCAAAATGATAAACTAAAAAGTGGGCTGAGAATTTAAGAACTTTTCATAATTTTAAAGTATTAAGTATTAGTATTAGTATTATATTGGTATATCAGCACTTTGGCGTTCGATTATAGTTTCTGAAAAGGGATTTCAACTCCTATCAACCAATAAATAGCCGTATGGAAAGTGAGCAAGTAAGTTTCTATGAGACATTTTGCAAATTGGACGGATTTAGGAACGATTCTTAACCCACCGACCATTTATGCAAACAAAATGAGTTTTTCTGATAAAAAAAATCAAAACATGAAAGTTTTAACGGGTTAAAATCCATTCAAACTAAGAATTCAGAAAAGATATGATATTGCGTATAGTTTCAGATATCTATTATTTCCGGATTTTTATAAATCCATTATTGAAAAGGAGTGATGAAGGCTCCAAGCACACATGTGGATAAAGCTGGTTTTTTTCTGAAAGGTGCACCAAATCGATCTGATAAGTTCTTCTTAACCTTCCTAAGGTATTGGGGTCTTTTTCGGCCTTTTTGAAAATTAAATCTACCATAACTTTTGCTATATACATTAGGGTGGGTACGGATTTTTAAAAGTTCTCAGATCAAGTTCTGGTGTGGTTCCCCTTGTAGGGCATACCCATAGGGACTTACACGCCAAATTTCAGCTCATTTGGTTGAAAACTGGCTTGTCTCAAGCGAGTTCAAGTTACATGGGATTTAGTATGGGAAAATTTGAATTTTCGTTCATTCGCTCCTACAGGCCTGGGGAAAACATGTAGAAACTTCTAGGACGGCCAGGATTGAGCGGAATTGTCTGGAGAACAACTTTTCCTAAGAGATCAGGTCGATTCGTTCAACCCCCATCGTGCTCAACGGCAATACATCCGGGGTTTTCGGAACCAACGGTTTTCCCCCAGAAAAGCATCGAATTTTCCTCAGCTTGATGAACAGCGCGACGCCACATGTCAAACAGCTACCACGTGGACTAGCATCGCCTTTACAAAATTACTTTTTATTACTTTTTGAACCATAGAATTAGCATTCATGGTTAAGGCTACCAACTGTACGGATTTTTTCCTTACCATACGGATTTTCAAACCTCTTCGCGGATTTTTAACAGGCCAGATTTTTTGTAGGGAATTTTACGCATAATACGGATTTGTACGGAATTTTAACAACTTTTTAATCATTGAACTGCTTTTTTGAAAAGAGAGAGTTTTCCGGGGTTTCCTCAATTCAAACATGATTATCAATAATTCTAGAGTTTTTGAACTATTGTCTTTCGTATGTTGATAGGACCTTTAAACTCTTGAATTGTTCTTTTAGAAATTCCTTACTAAATATATTTATCATTTTCTAAAGGCTTTCTAAAACTTGTGAAAACATATGAACATTTGAATTAACAAATCTAGAGTTTTAACAGATCCTATATACTGTTATGTTTCACATGATATAGAATCTTTTCAATATAAAAAAACGCTGGACATGCGTTCGTGAAAACACTGAGAACGATATTATTCGTAAAAGGAAACTTGACATTTCGTAATTTTTTAAACGTTTAACAAAAAAAAATTGAAGAACATAATGATTTGATTCAAATCACGGTTTATTTTATGAATACTTTTAAACGTGCAAGTCATAAGCACTCTGATAGCATTTTGTGAAATTTGTTAGCTGTTAAAACGACGCAGTTTTATATTTTTAATTCTCAAATTTATTAAATTTAATTTATCTAAATAATTCATTGACAGTTTTTGCTACACCATGGTGTCATATCGGCAAAGTGTACGGATTTTTGCTCAGTAAGAGTTGGTAGCCTTATTCATGGTGATCAGGATACTATTCAGCTGTATTCTGAACCTCCAAATAAGAAAAAAAACTGTTATGGGGCAAATTTTACAATCACGTGGTAGCTGCTTGACACGTGGCGTCACGCTGTTCATCAAGCATTCATAGCATGCTAAGGAAAATTTGATGCTTTTCTGGGGAAAATCGTTGGTTCCGAAAACCCCGGATGTATTGCCGTTGAGCTCGATGGGGGTTGAAAGAATCGACCTGGTATCTTAGGGAAAGTTGTTCTCCAGACGATTCCGCTCATTTCTGGCCATCCTAGAAGTTTCTACATGTTTTCCCCAAGCCTGTAAGAGCGAATGAACGAAACTTCAAAATTTCCCATAGTAATTTCCATGTAAACTTAAACCCGCTTGAGACAAGCCAGTTTTCAACCAATAAGCTGAAATTTGGCGTGAGAGTCTCTACAGGGATGCCCTACAAGGGGAACCACACCAGAACTTGATCTGAGAATTTTTCAAATTCCGTACCTACCCTAATATACATGCAAGAGCCTTGAAATTTGCTGACAATAAATTTATAGTATAAATATTGCGCAATTCTCACTAACTTGGACATCGCACTAAATTATAGGCAATCAAACGTCAAAATTACCCCCCACTAGAGGGCGCTGAAACTTGGGGTGATGTTTTCATTATAACCTACAGCGAGTAAGTTGGTTTGAAATTTGAAATTGTTTTATTTCATCATAAAATCGAAATTTATAGCAAATTATACCATTTTCAGGTAAGAAATAAATAGCTTAATTGATATAAACGAAAATATTTTTGTGATGGCCGATTTAACCTGTTCATTATCTGATTCAAAATAAGGGAATGTTTTAATCAACCAAAGCCTAACTAATCAATTGAGAATGTAGATTATTCAAGAGGAAAAATATTTTTTAAAGTCACTTCCGAGGTCACTTCTACCATAAAAGCAAAGCTCTGCTTGAAAAATGGTAATTGGAATGATTTTCAAAATTTGCAATCTAACCTCATTCTCGCGTTTTCAATCCGGATCTAAGAATTTTCAATGAAAAAGACAACTTAGCAAAAAAATCAAAAAGTCAATCGATAGAACTTTTTATTTCTTACCTCCTGTTAACTTTATTTTATTCCAAAAGATCAATTTTCTTTTAAAAAACCTTTAAATAGTTTTCACTCGCCTTTGCACTTATCGCGCAAAAACGTAAACGTAACCTTGCACCAAAGTTCTCCTACTCGAATGTAGGTGGCGAATCGAGTTTTTAGCTTTGGTTTTGGGGGCCTATTGCTACTGATCGCACTATTGCGACTTGTCAAACTGGCTTGGGAAATTTGAAATTTCCTTAAAAATGATCAAAGAGAGCCGAGGTTTATCACTTGTTTTTTAGCTGTCACTCGCAATTTTGAAGTGCGATAGTTCAGTTTGGTGGAAACTGCGACTGGAAATGTAAATAAACAACGAGTGGTTGCCTAGATTTTTTAATTTTTGCTGTCAAAAGTGCGAGAGAAAAGTGCGGGCAAAATCCAAGTTATAATGCAAGAATCGATACACATTTTACAAAACAAACAACAAACAAACCATCCACATAAACGACCCCCGGGTCTTTTCTGGTCTCTATTGCAAGTTTCTGCTCGAACCCAACTCGAACCTAGGAGTCCGAAGGCTTGAATGGGGAGAGCACCCAAACCTCTTTTTACTCCAAAGAACCTTCCACCCCAGTGTTTGAACTGACGACCTTTGGATTGCGAGTCCAACCGCCGCCAGCGATTCCACCGGAGTAGGCTTGGTTTGGTGTGTTGTTTGTACTTGTGGCATGGAGACGACTCCTACACCTGGAATGACTTAACGGCCTAACAACCAAGGTCAGGACCGACATTTTACTTCCTCATCCGATGGAAGGTTACAGCAGATGGGAATCGAACCCAGAATCATCCGCTTACAAAGCGGACAGCGTAACCATTCGGCCACGCACTGCCACAAAACAAATAAACCTTGAATGACCCTTAGGGGAGCACACATCTTTCAATTTCATGAAGATTGATATGTCGTATGATAGGGTTTCTCTCATATTCCGGAAGTGTCGCCAAGGGACCATCGGTAACCGGTTCCAGATTGGCCAGGATGGCTCAGCAAACAACGGCATTACCAAAGATGACCATATCTTTCAATTTCATGGAGTTTGATGTGCAACATGATGGGTTTTCACCAAAAAAAAAGCCAAGTTGGCCGTTCATCGGGTACCCGGGAACCGGTTTTAGGTTTCCCAGATATGGCCAGTAACACTCCAGAGTAGTTCTGGCATGAACATTTCGGATGCTCCGGATTTCCAGAACGGATAGGTCACCTGGCCTGATATTGATATTTGTGGTAAAAGTACCTTTCGAGTGCAACCCGGAGCATCCTAATTGGTTGAAATTTACCGGAGATAAGGACATCAGAGTTGGGGCCTCAAAAAGATCTTTTTTCGGTTGTAGCCAATTTCCGGTGGCCACAGTGACCAAATCCGGTTTTCCAAGGTGGTTTGAATGGGGAGAGCACCCAAACCTATTTTCACTCCAAGGAACCTTCTACTCCAGGGTTCGAACTGACGACCTTTGGATAGCGAGTCCAAGCGCCGCCAGCGATTCCACCAGAGCAGGCTTGGTTTAGTGTGTTGTTTGTACTTAAAGCGTGGAGACGACTCCTACACATGGGATGATCTTTACGGCCTCACAACATCCAAGGCCGGGATCGACGTTTTACTTCCCCATCCGATGGAAGGTTGGAGCAGATGGAAATCGAACCCATAATCTTCCGCTTATTAAGCGGACAGCTAAACCATTTGGCCAAGCCTGCTGCAAAAGAACCGGAATCGGTCAAATACTGGATTTTTAATCAGTCTACGATCAGCAGAGAAGCGAGTCAGACGTGTGTCCCTCACACACCAAAAAAGTGCTAAAAAGTGCAAAAAATGCCTCACGGCAAGAAAAAAAGGCGTTCCTCACCAGCAGGATCGGTAGATTTGAAGAAGCTAAAAGTGCCGAAGAGCTACCTGCAAAGTCAGGCAGTTTGAGTAAGGACGCTCAAAATTCGTCTAGAAACCAGTTCGCTACCCTCCCTGTGGACGTGAGCAAGAAGGAAGAATTTGAACGACGGGAAAAGTTGCCACCAATTTTTGTGAAAACATCGTCATCGGACTCGGTGCAAAAGTGGCTGACCGGGTTTATCAAATCTGGTGCATTACGAGCTTCCATTCGCTTGTGTGCTGATGGACTCAAAATTCTGCTACCTACCAGAAAGGATTACAACTACGTTCGGGATTTCCTAAACATCACAAAGATTGAATAATACAGCCATGACGATCCAGGTAAACGCCCCATGAAACAGGTCCTCCGTGGCCTGTACGACATGGATGTGAGTGTGCTGAAAGAAGAGCTCAAAACTCTTAAGTTGAACGTGATCGAAGTCTTCAAGATGACGAGACACAACAAGGACATCAAGTATCGTGATCAACTGTACATGATTCATCTCGAGAAAGGATCGACGACGCCGTCTGAGCTGAAAGCAGTTCGGGCAATTTTCAACATCATCGTGACATGGGAACGTTATCGTCCAGTGCATCGTGACGTGACGCAATGTTCGAACTGCTTGCAGTTTGGACATGGTGGAAGGAACTGTTTCATCAAGAGTCGATGTGCAACCTGCGGAGGTGAGCACAAAACTCAAGCTTGCGAAACAATCAACGAGAACATCGAAGCGAAATGCTTCAATTGCGGTGGCGACCATTCGACAAAGAATCGTAGCTGCCCAAAACGAGCTGAGTTTGTAAAAATTCGGCAGCAAGCGATGACGAGGCACCAACCAAATCGTCGCAAAACACCACCAACTTTCACGGACGTGGATTTTCCTGCTTTGGCGTCACCTGGAGCGGGATCTGTTCGTGTGGTCCCAAATCTGCAGCCATTGCCGTTGAATCAGCGGCAAAAAGTTGCAGAGAATACAACACCTCCTGGCTTCTGTCAGCAACCGAAGGAAAACCAATCAGCATCAACGGGCGATGGCAGTAGTGACCTGTTTTCACCACAAGAACTTCTGAACATTTTCTTCGAGATGACAACAACACTGAGTAGGTGCAAAACTCGCCAGGAACAAGTAAGAACCCTTGGAGCATTCATCTTAAAATACAGTTCATAGTTTACTCGTTCTAATGATTTTGAATAATTCAAAGAATTTTTATTTTAGTTTTAAGTTAGGATTAGTTGTTAAAGTTATTTTTTTCTTTTTTACCCAAATGTATTCGATTCAATGCAAAAATGTAAAACAATTTGAAGTAAATAAATGAATGTGAACAGTTAATAATAAAACGAAAAATATAACAAAGATGAAGAGCTTTAAGCCATATCACTTAGAATGTAAATGAAATGTAATTATTATAAGAAAGTTCAATAAAGACATATTTAATTTAAAAAAAACTGGATTTTTAACGTGTGATTTTTTTAATACCAGGGGAAGGTTAAGACACAGATTTCCAAATATTCAAGTGACAATTTCATAAACATTTTTTTCTTCTGTAGTGCAACAGTTGAAAGGTTATTAAACATTGATAATGGAACTGTACTCTGACTCTGGCTCTGCGGCAAAAATGGCACATTAATGTCAAAATATCGTCAAAAAAAAAATTTGGGAGTCAAGAAAGTTATTTTCAAAGTCGTGTTTCAGTACGTCTCAGTTTCTCGGTGGTAATAGTTTGCTGGTAAAAACATATTAGAGTGATTTCAAATGGCCACTCTAAACAACGATGGTAAATTTAAACTCACTATTCAGCTTATGCAAATTTAGTAGTTCACGCGGGACAGAACTTCATCCCCTAGCATGCCGAATGGAACAGGTTTAAAGGTCGACCCGGACGCCCTGTCTCGCAGCATCCCGAAACCTGTCATCGAGCTTATGTTTGAGCTTCCGGGGTGAACTTCCGCCCGACGAGTGTTCGAGATCCGGACCTGAATGCCGTTCGTTGTTGACCCAAGGGATCTGTTGTCCTGCTGAGTGCAGTCCCGTTGTCCACATCAAACCTGAATCGAGAGGCCGTCACGACGACAATCGCCAGATAAGACCCGGGTGTGGTGGCCCGCGCCGTGCGTGGGTTGAGTCCGTCTGCAGTCTTCAGGTTTGACACTGAGCACTCAGGGTGAAATGTCTTTAGCTACGGTGAACGTGACTTGAGCTTTGCCTGGGCGAGGACGAGTGCATGTTTCAATTTATGCAGATTAAAGGGTTCAACGTATATGCCGTACAAGGTGGATGTGATGCGTAGCTGGCATAATGTTTGCTAAGCATTAATTATGCTCGGCTGAACCTGGGTGACGAACAACGTGTCACGCCCTGCTGTTCAATGAATGGTGTTGTTGTTTCACGGAGAGAGCAGGATGTAACTGGAATTATATTGTATGCAGATGGTAACTGGACGTCAAACTACTCTCGCTTCGTTCACTGTTATATTACGCCTTAAAAAACAAGTAAACCCGAAATTTGTGTCAGAAAAACTTCAGAAAAGTGTAGTTTTACTTACGTCAACCTTGATGCCGGTAAACGGAAAGATCTTGGCCGGCGGGTTCTCGAACGGTGAGTACCGGTAGAACTCCAACGTGCCCCGGTACCACTTGACCGAGTACAGTGGCGCACCCTCCATCTCGTACTGGCAGTGCAGCTGGGCTTCCTGACCTCGCCGCACCCAGGGGGGCTTAATGACCAGTGCCAAATTCCGAAGTCCCGGTGATGCCGCTGGAATGGAATGTTTGAGAAAAGAAAAATATTCCTAAGTTATTTACTCGCAAGGCTAAACATTCTAAATTTTAATTAAGAACTCTAATCACTATACTTTGAAAGCCAAGTTTGTAATTTTATCGATTTCGATAAGCTCCAAAGGACCCAACACAACGAGAGAAACTTTTCGCAGCATTTGGTCCCAAACCTCCGTAAATACCATGGTTTTATTATCCCGCGAGCTCGTATTTCGTTAAGCGGCCTTTTCAGCCATTGCCACGCAGTCGCTTCCCGACAAAGCGAGGCAAAGTGAACGGAAAGCCTTTATTGACATTCACAAGTTTATCGGATTTCATTGCTTGACGGGGCTACCACCTTGTCACTCCAAGCCACGTGCGGCCATTGACGGGGTTTATTTTGGATCCAACCAAGTTCATTGTGTCAAATAAAGGTCAAACTTAAGACATTTAGAACCATATAGTTTATCAACTTTTGAAACTTATTATTAAAAAATATCAGTAAGTTATAAAAGATGTATATCAAGATCATAAAAAATAAATTTTTCAACATTTTCCCGTAGTGCCACCTGTGAAACCATCGTCAGGCCGAGGGAATAAAATCCATTAAGCTGAATTTCCGGTGAAAAGGGGTGGGAGAAGTTTGCACAAGATATAAACAGAGACGCGCACTCTCTTATAGAGAAGGGAAATTTTTTGAATCTTATTTCAGTTTATTATTATTTACTCTCTAATTAGGGGAAATATACGCATTTTAATCACACTAAGCCGTTCGACCAATTCTCATCACTTTTGCCATTTCTGCTATTAAATCAACATTTTCAGATGTTTCAACAATGGAGAGTTGCTTGCTCACTTTTATTTGAGCTATTTATTACTTTGGAACAGTCAAAAACACTTTATATAAGCTATAATTCATGATCAAAGTGCTGATAGGCCGATAATAGAAATAGGCTGAGAAAGGGTATAGTTCCCCTAGATAGTAAATTAACAATAAAGCTCCATATTTTTTGAGCATGAAATTGATTCTGAAAGGTTAATATGCTGATAAACGATATCGAAATTTAAAAAAGCATTGATTTCTAAAGAATTTTCAAGAAATATTTTTTCTGTAGGTTTTCTTCTAGCATGCTTTTGCTTTTAACAAACATTTCACATGATTATTTCAGGAAACTTTTTGAACCTTTTGAATAATCAAATTATTCGCTTTACAGCATTGAAATCTCGTCTCGAAAAATGCCACCGGTACCTTCCGGAATCGAACCCAGGCCGACTGGGTGCTATTTATCGCTTCAACTGAATTGCTCTTAAAAGCGACTTTCATTCTTCGTGTTCGCAGTTCCAATTACGAAGATTTCGTCCTAATAATTGTATTTATGCTAGCATAAACGACACTCTGCGACTCCAATCAGTGCTTAATTTTCCTGTTTTTTTTTCTTTTCCGGCAGAATATAATAACCATTTTGGCCATTCCATCGCCGTCACCGTCTTCATCGTCGTTATTTGTCGAGTTTTTCAAACGAATTTTCCAGACCGCTTTGGTCGATTATGCTCAGAGAATAATATTGAAAATGGAGCAGTGGTTTAAGCTTGCTGATTTCTTTTAAATTTTATTTGCACATTCCGCGGGATTATAAATTTTTATCGTAGATTTTTATCAGAGATAGTGCGTCCGGGACAAAATTCCCGGGATTTTTCAAAAATTGGGAATTCCCGAATCCCGGGAATTTTTATATTTTGTCCAGGGAATTCTTGACATTGAACCGAAAAATCAAATTTTTGTCTGAAAATTCACATTTTGTGGTGAAAATAGGTAAACAGTTAAATACTTAGTAATCGATAAGAATTATAAAGCATCGAAATTTGTATTTGGCATATATCAGAAATAATTTGGCTTATACGGGGAAAATTATTAAAATTTTAGTTTATTGATCAGAAAGATGCCTTGCGCTTTAAATTTTTTTTTTAAAGTGAGGCTCAACTTGTAACATTTGCTGAACAAGTATTAAATATTTGAAATCTGTCATTAATTTTGAAAGATTAGTGCGCTGACCACGGGGACGCGCTGTCTTGTTTTTGCATGCTCATTTTCATTTCTTTTGTGTCGCTGTTTGTGTGCTTGGGTGCGTGGTTATTATATATAGGTGAAGGGATTTTATTAAATGATCATTATATTGCATTATTATATTTAATTGATTATATAACCACACTATATTTTACACTTAACACATTAAACAAAACACATATGAAACTGTAAACAGGAGCGTTTGGTACGGTATGTCCACGCATCCTTCCTCCCCTGTAGATTCTGTGAAATGTGCTCCGTTCACAGAATCTGTCTCTGCGGTTAATGCAACGCAGTAGGCCTGGCCGCTTTAATTTATGCAATTCATCTTAGGGGTTACTCAAGTGTACTGCAATAATTAATATTGACAAGAAAGAACTTGGGGCGTAATCTAACCCCAAGTTCTTCCAGGATGCTTTCTTCGGACTGGCTGCGCTTGTATTCGATTAGATTAGATTAGAAATCTGTCATTAATTTTGAAATACAGTCCAGACTCAATGATCCGAATGTTCGATTATGCGAAGTTCGATCGACCGGAGGTTTAATGGGACTTTGGATAATCAAACCTCCCACAAAATCATTTTTTTTCTATTTTTTTTTATTATTCGAGTTCGGCGACCCAATTTCAGTCAAATTGAAATTGTTGATTACCTAATAAATTCCCATTTATTCCATTCTCAATCACTTTATAAAATAGTTTAGGTGTCTGCCTACGATCGACAATCAAAATTAAGAAAGCAAAATAGTAGTTTATGCAACAAGTTGCAAAAAGATGATTTTTTCAGCACGAGTCGTACATTTATCCAACGAGGTTCACCGAGTTGGGTAAATACGAAGAGTGTTGAAAAAATCAAGTTTTGCAACGAGTTCCATTAAACATTTTTTGCAATTCCAAAAAAAAAAACACACTGAGTGAAATTTTATGTCAAATTTTCATGTATTTTGTCAAAAATCGTTTAAATCAAAAAAATGTTGAAAAGTGTTAATTTTCAAAACAAGTGCTGAAAAGTTCAACTTTTCAGCACCCATTTGAGTGCTGAAAAGTAGAACTTCTCAGCATTTATTTTGAAAAGTGTTGCTATTCGATTCTGTTATTTTTGGTACAGAAAAGTAGGCTATTTCGTCGTTCAAAAATGACAGGAAAAGTAAATAGTTTCACGACGGAATTGCAAAAAAATGTTTTTTCGTGATTAAGCGAAGCAAGCGGCCCAAGATTTGATTATTCGATGTGAAAATTTTCCAAGACCTTTGCCTTGAAGCTTGAGTTTTTTGCTGACTTTTCGGAAAATATTCAAAACAAATCAGGTTGACAGCCAAATCAACGCTGAATTTCAGTTCAACCTGCTGATTTTTACACAGCGGTTGTTCGGCGGCTGTAACCTCCTGTCAGTCACTGCGAAGGAGTAAATTGATTTTATCTCGCAATAAGCAATACACTAAATGTAAAAATATGTTCAAAAATTTAACGCATTGTTTTATTTCAAGTTTTTCTGTTTATTTTTCCAAAAAACTTAAACTGTTAAGAAGTTATTAGTTTTTTTTTCTAATTGTTAGAAATATTCTCCAACTTGTCTCCAACCCCACTCTATGGTGACATTGTGTTGCCCTGCTCCACGTCGAACAGCTCTTCCGAGTCACTCTGGCTCCGGCAAGGTCGCTCCTTGTGTCTTCGTTCAACAGCTCGCCAAGACAAAGAGAGCGAGGGAGGACGCGTTCAACAATCTTCTTCATTATCTCTTCGCTTGCCTGATGATTTGGCCGTCATAATTCCATCCCGGGGACGTCAAAAGCGTCAAATTTATTTTATTCAAAAATCATGTCGTGTTTGCCTTTGCCACCCCACATCCCCTCCCTCGGGTGGGATTTGTCGAGTAAGATGGATAAATTCGGGCAAAAATGAGAACACAAAAACGGCTGGCCATTTTTATGGACGATAGTGAACTTTTAAAGCTTCTCGAAATTCTTATGTTTGAGCGTGATAAGCCTGGAATTTTACGTCACATTCCAACCGTTTGTCCTCCGATTGGATGGGCAACTCCGTGAATCAATTAGCCCCAGTTTCGGCGTTTTCTTGGAATCATCTTTGTTGAACTTTGAATGGGCTTGAAGATGTTGAAAGTCAAGTTGGGCCAAAAGTTTCCTAGACATGGGAAATCTCCTCAGATATTTGCAGTGAAAAAACTTACTCTGATTAACGATAAATGGTTGGTTGGTTTTGTATCTTGTAGCTTCAAGCATTTTAAGAACAACAAAATGGTTTTATCATTGGAAAATTATTTCGAGAAAAAAAAACCCGGAAAGTTCAGAGCATTTCTTTGTATGTGACTAAGGGAGAAGTAAAGTAATTCAGTTCGAGTATTTGTTCAATGGGAAAATTAAAAATAATAGAAATATGATATGTTTTTAACATCCATGACCTAAAAGAGTTTAAGGGTTTTATCCCATTCCCCAGAAGGCCATTCCCCAGAAATCCATTCCCCAGAATGGTCCATTCCCCAGAAACTCATTCCCCAGAATGACCCATTCCCCAGAAAAGTTTTTTTATTATGAATGTAATTTATTTCAAAAAGTGATCAGTTTTAAAATGTGAAGTGTTTAGATTTCGTCTATATAGTGATAACTGCTGACAAAAGTTGAATGTACCCTTCTTTAAAGATGGGAAAACTCTCTTGACTGTCATTAATGCTGATGAAAGTTTAATTTTCCCTTTAACGTTGAAATTTTCCTTCTTTAAAGAAGGGAAAAAGTTGAATTTTCTTTCAGCAGTGTGTTTTTGAAGAAGGAAAATGTCAATTAGTATCAGCAGCAGTCACGATGTCTTCTTTAAACCGACTTTAGAATTGAATTAATGTTGAAAATGTTATGCGCCATTATGCCACATTGCGTTATGCCAAACGGCATTATGCTAAATGGCATTATGCCAAATGGGAAATACATATAACAAGTTTATCAAGGCCCTAACATTTCTGAGGAATGGCTCATTCTGGGGAGTGAGATTCTGGGGAATGGGATAGAACCGAGTTTAAGATTTGCCTCATCGACTTATAGAATAATGCATAGAATCAATCAAAGTTAAACGCTTTGATATGAGTTATTACTGTCCACAGCATTTCGTAGCAACTGTGGATAAACCTTGTCAAATTTTGGTTCGCAGCTCGTGCTAGACCATCCCCAAATCTGTGATAAACAAGTTCACCAAGGAACGCTACGAATCCGGACATTAAAAAAAGTCGATGAGTGAACAGGTAACGGACCAACTCTTCAAAGGTGACGACTTCCGCACAGGCTGAGCTATCTCGTACCACTTTGCCCCGTTTGACCCTCTCTAAGCGCATCAACTCCATGTCGTGGAACAATTTGCTGAACTCATGTTCGACCAGCCCAGTTTCAATTTGCTGGCCAATCAGCTCGTTGAATCTCCTGATGAAGGGTAAATCTTTGCGAGCCATCATTGCCAGGTTGGAGACTAGAACCGATTCCGGAACGACGTGCACAAGATCGCGCCCGTCTTCGTCGTGGAAGGTTTGGGCCAAATTACGGGAAAAGGGTTCCATCAGCAGCATTCCCACAGGGTTCTTGCTGAAGGACTCGATGGTTTGCCGTTTTGACAGAGGATTGATAGAGAGGCGTTTTCTAATTCGCTGAATACGAGAACCGTCTGTATCGTCATTTATGCAATTGTATACTGGTTGAGTTGTAATAAGTTGCAGGTCTGTCGCTAGCAAACGCTCCAGAGTGTTGATGTCATGATTACGCGGGATGCTTGCAACTTCAAAGTATGTAGCCTGAAAGTATGCGTTGAAGAAAACATTAAAAAGCATCACCGCAACTGCGACGTGTCTTAATTTTTCGAATCTATCTAATGAAACGTTCAGCAATATCCCGAAACTAGCCATTAACAAATAAGACCGGTCTGTTTCACGTGTTGGTCCGTAAGTCCGCCGGAAAAATATCCCAAACGAACAAAGAATGAGAAAATAGGCCAAAATCAGCATCTGATACTGAACTGTAAGTGATTCCTTAAATCGAAATCTGTTG